>NC_045704.1:4391787-4470039 GCF_009834535.1 Camelus ferus
TTAACTGTCAGAACTGAGCTAGTGGAGAGACTTTCGTCATCTAGCACAAAAGGAACTGGCTGCAGGAGAAACTTTTATTCTGTTTTCTCAGTCTGTTTCCCAGTGCTGGTTAGATGTTTTGCAATTTTCACTGTAAAAGGGATTTAGAGATAGTACCTCCCCATATATATGGATGGAGTGTAGTTTGCAACTGAAGAGACACTTTGTGTTCCCAACTATTTACTTGAAGAACGGCTTTCACACACATTTATCTCTCAGAATTGAGCATGTGGAGATACGTTCGTTCAACTAGCACAAAGGGAACGGTTAGCAGGAGAAACTTTTACTCTGGTATCTCAGTTTTTCCTAGGGCTGGTTTGAAATTCCTGCAGTTTAAGTGTAAAAATGAGTTGGAACTATTACCTCCCCATATATATGGATGGAGTGTAGTTTGCAAGTGAAAAGACACTTTGTTTTCCCAACAAGCTAGGTGAAGAACGGCTTTCATACACACTTATATCTCTGAAATGAACATGTGGAGAGACTTTCGTTCATCTAGCACAAAGGGAACGGTTTGCAGGAGAAATTATATTTCTTTTTCATTCTGTTTCTTAGTGCTGGTTTGAAGTTCCTGCATTTTTCACTGTAACAGCGAGTTGGAGCTAGTAATTCCCCTGTATATATGTATGGAGTGTAGTTTGCAACTGAAAAGAAATTTTGTGCTCCCAATAATCTAGGTGAAGGATGGCTTTCACAAACTCATTATCTATCAGTAGTGAGCTTTTGGAGAGGATTTCGTTCATCTATCACATAGTGAACAGGTTGCAGGAAAAACCTTTTACTCTGATTTCTCATTCTGTTTCCTATTGCCTGTTTCAAGTTCCTGCAGTTTTCGCTGTAAAACCGAGTTGGAGCTAGTACCTCCCCATATATATATAGATGGAGTTAGTTTGCAACTGAATAGAAACTTTGTCTTCCCAACAAGCTTGGTGAAGGTAGGCTTTCACACACAATTATCTCTCAGAACTGAGCATGTGGAGAGACTTTCTTTTATCTAGCACAAAGGGAAATTGTTGCAGGAGAAACTTTTACTCTGGTATCTCAGTCATTTCCTAGCACCGGTTTGAATTTCCTGCAGTTTTCACTGTAAAACCGAGTTGGATCTAGTACCTCCACATATAATGGATGGATTCTTGTTTGAAAGTGAAAGAAACTTGTGTTCATAACAAGCTATATGGAGGACGGCTTTCACACACACTTATCTCTCAGAACTGAGCATGTTGCAGACTTTCGTTCAACTAGCACAAAGGGAATGATTTGCAAGAGAACTTTTAGTATGGTTTCTCAGTCTGTTTCCTAGTGCCGGGTTGAAGTTCCTGCAGTTTACATTGTAAACCTAGTTTACCTTGTATCTACCCATGTATATGCATGGAGTGTAGTTTGCAACTGAATGAAACTTTGTTTTCATAACAAGATATATGAAGTACGGCTTTCACACCACTTATCTCTCAGAACAGAGCATGTGGTGAGACGTTCGTTCAGCTAGCACATAGGGAACGGGTTGCAGGATAAACTTTTAGTCTGGAATCTCAGGCTGTTTCCTAGTGCCGGTTTGAAGTTCCTGCACTTTTCACTGTAAAACAGAGTTGGAGTTTTACTTCCCCATATATATGGATGCCGTGTAGTTTGCAACTGAAAAGACACTTTGTGTTCCCAACAAGGTAGTTGAAGGACGGCTTTCACACACACTTTCCTCTCAGAACTAAGCTAATGGAGAGACTTTCGTTCATCTAGCACAAAAGGAACGGTTTGCAGTAGAAACTATTAGTCTGGATTCTCAGTCTATTTCCTAGTGCCAGTTTCATGTTCCTGCAATTTTCACTGTAAAAGCGATTTGGTGCTAGTACCTCCCCATATATATTGATGGAGTGTAGTATGCAACGGAACAGACACTGTGTTCCCAACTATTTAGTTGAAGGATGGCTCACACACAGTTAACTCTCTGAACTGAGCATGTGATAGACGTTTGTTCAACTAGCACAACGAGAATGATTTGCAGGAGAAACTTTTAGTCAGATTTCTCAGTCTGTTTCCTAGTACCGGTTTGAAGTTCCTGCAGTTTTCACTGTAAAACCGAGTTGGAGCTAGTAACTCAGCAAATATATGGATGGATTGTAGTTTGCAACTGAAAAGACACTCTGTTTTCCCAACAAGCTAGGTGAAGAACGGATTGCACACACACTTATCTCTCAGAACTGAGCATGTGGAGAGACGTTCGTTCATCTAGCACAAAGGGAACATTTTGCAGGAGAAACATTTAGTGTGGATTATCAGTCTTTTTCCTTGTGCTGGTCTGAAGATCCTGCAGTTTTCAGTGTAAAACCGTGTTGGAGCTTGTACATGACCATATATATGGATGGAATGTAGTTTGCAACTGAAAAGAAACTTTGTTTTCCCAACAAGATAGAGGAAGAATGGCTTTCACACACAGTTATCTCTCAGAACTGAGCAAGTGGAGAGACGTCCGTTCATCTAGCACAAAGGGATCGGGTGGCAGTTTAAACTTATTTCTTGTTTCTCATTGTGTTTCGTAGTGCCGGTTTGAAGTACCTTCCGTTTTCACTGAAATACAGAGTTGGAGTGAGAACTTAAGCATATTATGGATGGAGTTTATATTGCATATGAAAATAACTAATTGTTCTCTACAATATAGTTGAAATACGCCATTCACAAACACGTATTTCTAAGAACTGAGCATGAGGAGAGACTTTCGTTCATCTAGCACAAAGGGAACCTGTCGCAGGAGAAATTTTCAGTGTGTTTTCTCAGTCTGTTTCTTAGTGTCGGTTTGAAGCTCCTGCAGTTTTCACTGTAATACAGATTTGGAGCTAGTACCTCCCCATATATATGGATGAATTGTTGTTTGCAAGTGAATAGACACTTTGTGTTCCCAAATATTTAGGTGAAGGACGGCTTTCCAAAACACTTATCTCTCTGAAATGAGCATGTGGTTAGACGTTCGTTCATCTAGCATAAAGGGAACGGTTTGCAGGAGAAACATTTAGTATGGATTCTCAGGCTGTTTCCTTGTGCCGGTTTGAAGATCCTGCAGTTTTCACTGTAAAACCGAGTTGGAGCTTGTACATGACCATAAATATGGATGGAATCTAGTTTGCAACTGAGAATAAACTTTGTGTTCCCAACAAGATAGAGGAAGGATGGCTTTCACACACACATATCTCTCAGAACTGAGCAAGTGGAGAGACTTTCGTTCATCTAGCACAATAGGAAAGGTTTGCAGGGGAAGTCTTACTCTTGTTTCTCAGTCTATTTCCTAGTGACGGTTAGAAGATCCTGCAGTTTTCACTGTAAATCCGAGTTGGTGCTAGTAAATCCCCATATATATGGATGCAGTGTATTTTGCAAATGAAAAGAAATTGTGTTCTCCAACAAGCTAGGTGAAGGACGGCTTTCACACGCACTTATCTCTCAGAAGTGAGCATGTTGAGAGACGTTCGTAAATCTAGCGCAAAGGGAACGGTTTGCAGGGGAAACTTTTATTGTGGTATCTCAGTCTGTTTCATACTGCCAGTTTGAAGTTAGTGCAGTTTTCACTGTAAAACCGAGTTGGAGCTAGTACCAACTCATATATATGGATGGATTGTAGTTTGCAACTGAAAAGACAATTTGTGTTCCCAAATATTTAGGTGAAGTACGGCATTCACACACACTTATCTCTCAGAAATGAGCATGTGTAGAGACGTTTGTTCATCTATCACAAAGGGAACAGGTCATAGGTGAAACATTTTTTCTGGTTTCTCATTCTGTTTCCTAGTGACTGTTTAAATTTATTGTAGTTTTCACTGTAAATCCGAGATGGAGCTAGTTAATCCCAGTATATTTGCATGCACTGTATTTTGCAATTGAAACAAAACTGTGTTCCTCACCAGCTAGTTGAAAGACGGCTTTTACACACATTTATTTCTCAGAAATATGCATGTGGAGGGATGTTCGTTCATCTCGCAAAAAGGGAATGGGTTGCAGGAGAAACTTTATCTCCGGTTTCTCAGTCTGTTTCCTAGTGCCTGTTTGAAGCTCCTTCAATTTCCACAGTAAAACAGGGTTGGAGCTAGTACCTCCCCATATATATATGTATGTTGTGCAGTTTGCAATTGAAAAGAAACTCTGTGATCCCAACAAGCAAGGTGAAGGACGGCTTTCACACACACTTATCTCTCAGAACTGAGCACTTAGAGAGACGTTTGTTAATCTAGCCCAAAGGGAACGGGTTGCAGGAGAAACACTTACTCTGGTTTGTCAGCCTGTTTCCTAGTGCCGGTTTGAAGATCCTGCATTTTTCACTGTAAAATCGAGTTAGAGCTAGTACCTCTCAATTTATATGGATGGAGTGTAGTTTAAAACTGAAAAGAAACTTTCTGTTCCCTAGAAGGTAGGTGAAGGACGGCTTTCACACACACTTATCTCTCAGAACTGAGTATGTGGAGAGACGATCGTTCATCTAGC
Organism: Camelus ferus; assembly: GCF_009834535.1. Taxonomy (NCBI): domain Eukaryota; kingdom Metazoa; phylum Chordata; class Mammalia; order Artiodactyla; family Camelidae; genus Camelus; species Camelus ferus. The sequence continues at coordinate 4,396,291 of NC_045704.1, forward strand.
ACAAATGAAATGGGTTGCAGGAAAAACTTTATCTTTTGTTTCTCTGTGTGTTTCCTGATGCCGATATGAAGTTCCTTCATTTTTCACTGTAATACCGAGTTGGAGCTAGAACCCACAGTTGTATATGGATGGAGTCTAATTTGCAACTGAGTAGAAACTTTGTGTTCCCAAAAAGCTAGAGGAAGGACGCCTTTCACACACACTTATCCCTCAGAACTTAGCAAGTGGAGAGAAGTTCCTTCATCTTGCACAAAGGGAAGGGGTTGCTCGAGAAATTTTACTCTGGTTTTTCATTTTGTTTCCTAGTGCCAGTTTGAATTTCCTGCAGTTTTCACTGTAAAACTGAGTTGGAGCTTGTACTTGCCCATATATATGGATGGATTGTAGTTTTCAACTGAAAGAACCTTTTTGTTCCAAACAAGCTAGTTGAAGACCGGCTTTCACACACTCTTTTTTCTCAGAATTGAGCATGATGAGAGATGTTCGTTCATATAGCACAAAGGGAACGTGTGGCAGGGAATCTTTTGTCTGGTTTCTCAGTCTGTTTCCGAGTGCCGGTTTGATGTTCCCTCAGTTGTCACTGTAATATCGAGTTGGAACTAGAACTTACCCATGTAAATCGATGGAGTGTATTTTGCAACTGAAAAGAAACTTTGTGTTCCCAACAAGCTAGGTGAAGGACGGCTTTCACTCACACATAACTCTCAGAACTGAGCATGTGGAGAGACGTTCGTTTATCTACCACAAAGTTAACGGTGTGCAGGGGAACTTTTAGTGTGGATTCTCAGTCTGTTTACTAGTGCCGTTTTTAGTTCCTGCAATTTTCACTGTAAATCTGAGTTGGAGCTAGTACCTTCCCATATATATGAATAGACAATAGTTTTCAACTGAAAAGAAACTATGTGTTCCCAACAAGCTAGGTGAAGGATGGATTTCACACACAATTATCTCTCAGAACTGAGCATGTGTAGAGAGTTTCGTTCATGTAGTACAAAGGGAACGGTTTGCAGGAGAAACATTTAGCGTGGATTCTCAGTTTGTTTCCTTGTGCCGGTTAGAAGATCCTGCAGTTTTCACTGTAAAACCGAGTTGGAGCTTGTACATGACCATATATATGGATTTAATGTAGTTTGCAACTGAAAAGACACTTTGTGTTCCCAAAAAGCTAGAGGAAGAATGGCTTTCACACATAATTATCTCTCAGAACTGAGTAAGTGGAGAGACGTTCGTTCATCTAGCACAATAGAAAATGGTTGCAGGGGAAGTTTTGCTCTTGTTTCTCAGTCTGTTTCCTAGAAATGGTTAGAATTTCCTGCAGTTTTCACTGTAAATCCGAATTGGTACTGGTAAATCCCTGTATATATGGATGCAGTGTATTTTGCAAATGAAAAGAAATTGTGTTCCCAACAAGCTAGTTGAAGGACGGCTTCAACACACATTTATCTCTCAGAACTGAGCATGTGGAGAGACGTTCGTTCTATTAGCACAAATGGAACTGGTTGCAGGAGAAACTTTTTGTCTGGTTTCTCAGTCTGTTTCCTAGTGCCGCTTTGATTATCCTGCAGTTTTCACAGTAAAGTGTATTTGAAGCTTGTACCTCCCCATATATATGGATGTTTTGTAGTTTGCAACTGAAAAGAAACCCTGTTCACAACAAGCAAGGTGAAGGATGGCTTGCACACACACTTATCTCTCTGAACTAAGCATGTTGAGAGACGTTCGTTCATCTTACACAAGGGGATCGGTTGGCAGGAGAAACTTTTAGTGCGGTTTCTCAGTCTGTTTCCTACCGCCGTTTTGTAGTTCCTACATTTTTCACCATAAACACCAGGTGGAGTTATTACCTCCACATTTATATGGATGGAATGTAGATGGCAAATGAGAAGAAACTTTGTGTCCCAATAAGCTAGAAGAAGGACGGGTTTCACACACACTTATAATTCAGAACTGAGCAAGTGGAGAGACGATCGTTCATCTAGCACAAAGGGAACGGGTTGCAGGAGAAATTTTACCCTCGTTTCTCAGTCTGTTTTCTAGTGACGGTTTGAAATTCCTGCAGTTTTCCATGTAAAACCGAGTTGGAGCTAGTACCTCCCCAAATATAAGGATGGAGTGTAGTTTGCAACTGAAAAGAAACTCTGTTTTCCCAACAAGCTAGGTGAAGGACGTCTTGCACACACACTTATCTCTCAGAACTGAGCAAGTTGAGAGACGTTCGTTCGTCTAGCACAGAGGGATCGGGTGGCAGGTAAACTTTTTGTTTTTTTCTTATTCTCTTTCCTAGTGCCGGTTTGAAGTACCTTCATTTGTCACTGAAATACAGAGTTGGAGCTAGAAGTTAAGCATATATATGGATGGAGTGTAGTTAGCATATGAAAAGGAACTTATTGTTCTCTACAATATAGTTGAAATACGCCTTTCACACACACGTATTTCTCAGAACTGAGCATGTTGAGAGACGTTCGTTCATCTAGCACAAATATTAAGGGTCGCAGCAGAAACTTTTACTGTGGTTTCTCAGTCTGTTTCCTAGTGTCTGATTCAAGTTCCTGCAGGTTTCAATGTAAAACCGATTTGGAGCTAGTACCTGCCCATATATATGCATGGTGTGTAGTTAGCAACTGAAAAGAAACTTTGTGTTCCCAACAAGCAAGGTGAAAAACGGCTTTCACAGACACTTATCTGTCAGAAATGATTATGTGGAGACAAGTTCGTTCATCTAGCACACAGGGAACGGGTCACAGGAGAAATTTTAAGTGTGTTTTCTCAGTCTGTTTCTTAGTGCAGGTATGAAGTTCCTGCAGTTTTCACTGTAAAACCGTGTTGGATATGGTACCTCCCCATATATATGGAAGGAGTGTAGTTTGCAACTGAATATACACTTTGTGTTCCCAAATATTTAGGTGAAGCACGGCTTTCACACACACTTATCTCTCAGAAATGAGCATGAGGAAAGACGTTCGTTCAACTAGCACAAAGGGAACGGTTTGCAGGAGAAACTTTTAGTCAGGTTTCTCAGTCTGTTTCCTATTGACGGTTAGAAGAACCTGCAGTTTTCACTGTAAATCCGAGTAGGTGCTAGTAAATCCCCATATATATGGATGCAGTGTAATTTGCAAATGAAAAGAAATTGTGTTCCCAAAAATGTAGGTGAAAGGCGGCTTTCACACACATTTATCTCTCTGAACTGAGCATGTGGAGAGACGTTCTTTCATCTAGCACAAAGGGAACTGGTTGCAAGAGAAACTTTTTTCTGGTTTCTTTCAGTTTCCTAGCGACGGTTTGAATTTCATGCAGTTTTCATGTAAAAACTTATTGGAGTAAATACCTAACCATATATATGTTTGGTTTGTAGTTTGCAAATTAAAGGAAATTCTGTGTTCCCAACAAGCAAGTTGAATGACGGCTTTCACACATACTTATCTCTCAGAACTGAGCATTTAGAGACGTTCGTTAATCTAGCACAAAGGGAACTGGTTGCAGGAGAAACAATTACTCTAGTTACTAAGCCTGTTTCCTAGTGCGGGTTAGAAGATCCTGCAGTTTTCACTGTAATACAGGTTTGGAGCTAGTACCTCCCCATATATATGGATGAAGTGTAGTTTGCAAATGAATAGACATTTGTGTTCCCAAATATTTAGGTGAAGGACGGCTTTCACACACCCTAATCTCTCTGAAATGAGCATGTGGAGAGACGTTCGTTCATCTAACACAAAGGGAACGGTTTTCAGGAGAATCTTTTAGTCTGGTTATTCAGTCTGATTCTTAGGGCTGGTTTGAAGTTCCGGCAGGTTTCACTGTAAAATTGATTTGAAGCTAGTACCTCCCCATATATATGGATGGATTGTAGCTTGCAACTGAAAAGAAACTTTTTGTTCCCAACAAGATAGGTGAAGGACGGATTTCACACACAATTATCTCTCAGAACTGAGCATGTGGAGAGATGTTCGTTCATGTAGCACAAAGGGAACGGTTTGCAGGAAAATCATTTATTGTTTATTCTCAGTCTGTTTCCTAGTGGCGGTTTGAAGTTCCAGCAGTTTTCACTGTAAATCCGATTTGGAGCTTGTACTTCCCCATATATATTTATGCAGTGTAGATTGCAAATGAAAAGACACTTTGTGTTCCCTACAAGCTAGGTGAAGTACGGCTTTCACACTCACTTATCTCTCAGATCTGAGCAAGTGGAGAGAGTTTCGTTCATTTAGCACAATAGGAAAGGGTTACAGGAGAAATTTTACACTTCTTTCTCAGTCTGTTTCCGAGTGACGGTTTGAACTTCCTTCAGTTTTCACTGTAAATACGAGTTGGAGCTAGTAAATCCCCATATATATGGATGCAGTGTAATTTGCAAATGAAAAGAAATTGTGTTCCCAACAAGGTAGGTGAAAGGCGGCTTTCACACACATTTATCTCTCAGAACTGAGCATGTGGAGAGACGTTCTTTCATCTAGCACAAAGGGAACTGTTTGCAGGAGAAACTTTTTATTTCGTTTCTTTCAGTTTCCTAGTGCCGGTTTGAAGTTCATGCAGTTTTCACTGTAAAAACTAGTTGGAGCTAATACCTAACCATATATATGTATGGTTTGTAGTTTGCAAATTAAAGGAAACTCTGTGTTCCCAACAAGCAAGGTGAATGACGGCTTTCACACATACTTATCTCTCAGAACTGAGCATTTAGAGAGACATTCGTTAATCTAGCACAACGGGAAAGTTTTGAAGGAGAAATACTTACTGTGTTTTCTAAGCCTGTTTCCTAGTGCCGGTTTGAAGATCCTGCAGTTTTCACTGTAATACATTTTTGGATCTAGTACCTCCCCATATATATGGATGAAGTGTAATTTGCGACTGAATAGACATTTGTGTTCCCAAATATTTAGGTGAAGGACGGCTTTCACACACACTTATCGCTCTGAAATGATCATGTGGAGAGACGTTCGTTCATCTAACACAAAGGGAACGGTTTTCAGGAGAATCTTTTAGTCTTGTTATTCAGTCTGTTTCCTAGGGCTGGTTTGAAGTTCCGGCAGGTTTCACTGTAAAATTAATTTGAAGCTAGTACCTCCCCATATATATGGATGGAGTGTAGTTTGCTACTGAAAAGAAATTTTGTGTTCCCAGCAAGGTAGTTGAAGGACGGCTTTCACTCACACATATCTCTCAGAAGTGAGCACGTGGAGATACGTTCATTTATCTAGCACATAGGGAACGTGTCACATGAGAAGCTTTAATTTTGTTTTCTCAGTCTGTTTCTTAGTGCCGGTTTGAAGTTCCTGCAGTTTTCACTGTAATACAGATTTGGAGCTAGTACCTCCCCATATATATGGATGAAGTGTAGTTTGCAACTGAATAGGCACTTTGTGTTCCCAAATATTTAGGTGAAGGACAGCTTTCACACACAGTTATCTCTCAGAAATGAGCATGTGGAGAGACGTTAGTTCATCTAGCACAGTAGGAAAGGGTTGCAGGTGAAGTTTTACTCTTGTTTCTCAGTCTGTTTCCAAGAGACGGTTAGAAGATCCTGCAGTATTCACTGTAATTCCGAGTTGGTGCTAGTAAATCCCCATATATATGGATGCAGTGTATTTTGCAAATGAAAAGCAATTGTGTTACCAAGAAACTAGATGAAGGACGGCTTTCACACGCACTTTTCTCTCAGTACTGAGCATGTTGAGAGACGTTCGTTCATCTTGCGCAAAGGGACCGGTTTGCAGGAGAAACTTTATTGTGTTATCACAGTCTGTTTCATTCTGCCGGTTTGAAGTTAGTGCAGTTTTCACTGTAAAACCGAGTTGGAGTTCGTACCTACCCATATATATGGTTGGAGTGTAGTTTGCAACTGAAAAGACACTTTGTTTTCACAAATATTTAGGTGAAGGACGGCATTCACACACACTTATCTCTCAGAAATGAGCATGTGAAGAGACGTTCGTTCATCTATCAGAAAGGGAACTGGTTGCAGGGGAAACATTTTTTCTGGTTTCCCAGTTCGTTTCTTAGTGACAGATTGAAGTTCCTGCAGTTTTCACTGTAAATCAGATTTGGAGGTAGTAAATCCCAATATATTTGGATGCAGTGTGTTTGCAACTGAAAAGAAACTGTGTCCCTCAGAAGCTAGTTGAAAGACGTCTTTTACACACATTTATTTCTCTGAAATGAGCATGTGGAGGTACGTTCGTTCATCTTGCCAAAAGGGAACGGGTGGCAGGAGAAACTTTAAATCCCGTTTCTCAGTCTATTTCCTAGTGCCGTTTGGTGGTTACTGCAGTTTTCACTGTAAAACCGCATTGGAGCATGTACCTACCCATATATATGGATGGAGTGTAGTTGGCAACTGAAAAGAATCTTTGTGTTCCCAACAAGCTAGAGGAAGTGTGGCTTTCACACACAAATATCTCTCTGAAATGAGCATGTGGAGAGACGTTCGTTCATCAAGGACAATGGGGACGGTTTGCAGAGGAAACTTTTATTCTTGATTCTCACTCTGTTTCCTAGTACTGGTTTGAAGATCCTGCAGGCTTCACTGTAAAACCGAGTTTGAGCAAGTACCTCCCATATATATGGATTGTTTGTAGTTAGCAACTGAAAAGAAACTCTGTGTTCCCAACAAGCAAGGTGAAGGATGGCTTTCAAAGACACTTATCTCTCAGAACTGATTATGTGGAGAGAAGTTCGTTCATCTAGCACAAACGGAACGGGTTGCTGGAGTAACTTTATCTGTGGTTTCTCAGTCAGTTTCCTAGTGCCGATTTGAAGTTCCTTCAGTTCTCACTGTAATACCGAGTTGGAGCTAGTACCCACACATGTATATGAATGGAGTGTAGTTTGCAACAGAAAGGAAACTTTGTTTTCTCTACAATGTAGTTGAAGTAAGCCTTTCACACACAGTTATCTCTAAGAACTGAGCATGTGGATGGACTTTCGTTCATGTAGCACAAAGAGAACGTGTCGCAGGAGAAACTTTAAGTGTGTTTTCTCAGTCTGTTTCTTAGTGCCGGTTTGACGTTCCTGCTGTTTTCACTGTAAAACCGAGTTGGAGTTAGGATCTCCCTATATATATGGATGGAGTGTAGTTTACAACTGAAAAGAAAGTGTTTTCCCAAGATGCTAGGTGAAGTAAGGCTTTCACACACACTTATCTCTCAGAACAGAGCATGTGGAGAGACGTTCATTCATCTAGCGCAAAGGGAACGAGTTGCAGGAGAAAATTTTACTCTGGTTTCCCAATTTGTTTCCTAGTGATGGTTAGAAGTTAATGCAGTTTTCACTGTAAATCCGAGTTGGTGCTAGTAAATCCCCATATATATGGATGCAGTGTATTTTGCAAAAGAAAAGGAATTGTGTTCCCAACAAGCTAGGTGAAGGACGGCTTTCACACACATTTATCTCTTTAGAACTGAGCATGTGGAGAAACGTTCATTCATCTAGCACAAAAGGAACGTGTTGCAGGAGAAGTTTTGCTCTTGTTTCTCAGTCTGTTTCCTAGTGACAGATTGAAGTTCCTGCAGATTTCACTGTAAATCCGTGTTGGAGCAAGTAAATCTCCATATATATGGATTCAGTGTTTTTTGAAACCGAACAGAATCTGTGTTCCCAACAAGCTAGGTGAAGGACGGCTTTCACACACACTTATCTCTCAGAAATGAGCATGTGGATAGAGTTTCGTTCATCTAACACAAAGGGAACTGGTTGCAGGGGTAACTTTTTGACTTGTTTCTCAGTCTGTTTCCTAGTTTCGGTTTGAAGTTCCTGCTATTTTCACTGTAAATAAGATTTGGAGATAGTACCACCCCATATATATGGATGGAGTGTAGTTGGCAACTGAAAAGAAACTTTGTGTTCCCAACAAGCTAAGTTAAATACGGCTTTCACACACACTTATCTCTCAGATTTGAGCAAGTGGAGAGAAGTTCGTTCATCTGGCACAATAGGAAAAGTTTGCCAGAGAAATTTTACTCTTGTTTCTCAGTCTGTTTCCTAGTGACGGTTGGAAGTTCCTGCAGTTTTCACTGTAAATCAGAGTTGGAACTAGTAAATTACCATATATATGGATGCAGTGTATTTTGCAACTGAAAAGAAATTATGTTCCCAAAAAGCTAGGTAAAGGACGGTTTTCACACACATTCATCTCTCAGAACTGAGCATGTGGAGATTCGTTCATCCATCTAGCACAAAGGGAACTGTTTGCTTGTGAAACTTTTTGTCTGGTTTCTCAGTCTGTTTCCTAGTGCCGGTTTGAAGTTCCTGCAGTTTTCAGTGTAAATCCGATTTGGAGCTAGTAAATCCCATATATATGGATGCAGTGTATATTGCAACTGAAAAGAAAATGTGTTCTTCAGAAGCTAGGTGAAAGACGGCTTTTACACACACTTATCTCTCAGAAATGAGCATGTGGAGTGACGTTCATTCATCTCACAAAAAGGGATCGGGTGGCAGGATAAACTTTATCTCCATTTTCTCAGTCTGTTTCCTAGTGCCTGTTTGAAATTCCTGCAATTTTCACAGTAAACCCGTGTTGGAGCTAGTACCTCCCCATATATATGGATGGAGTGTAGTTTGCAACTGAAAGAAACTTTGTGTTCCCAACAAGCTTGGTGAAAGACGGCTTTTACACACACATCTCTAAGAACTGAGCATGTGGAGAGACGTTCGTTCATCTAGCACAAAGGGAACTGGTTGCAGGAGAAACAATATTTCTGGTTTCTCAGTCTGTTTCCTAGTGCCAGTTTTAAGTTCCTACAGTTTTCACTGTAAAAATTAATTGGAGCTAATACATCTCCATATATAAGTATGGTTTGTAGTTTGCAACTGAAAAGAAACTCTGTTTTACTAACAAGCAAGGTGAAGGACGGCTTTCACACACACTTATCTCTCAGAACTGAGCATTTAGAGAGACATTCGTTAATCTAGCACAACGGGAACGTGTTGAAGGAGAAACACTTACTGTGTTTTCTAAGCCTGTTTCCTAGTGCCGGTTTGAAGATCCTGCAGTTTTCACAGTAAAAACTATTTGGAACTAATTCCTCCCCATATATATGGATGGTGTGTAATTTGCAAATGAAAAGTAACTCTGTGTTCCCAACAAGCAAGGTGAAGGACGGCTTTCACACACATTTATCTCTCAGAACTGAGCATTTAGAGAGACATTCGTTAATCTAGCACAACGGGAAACTTTTGAAGGAGAAATACTTACTGTGATTTCTAAGCCTGTTTCCTAGTGCCGGCTTGAAAATCCTGCAGTTTTCACTGTAAAACCGTGTTGGAGCTATACCTCCACATTTATATGGATGGAGTGTAGTTTGCAACTGAAAAGAAACTTTCTGTTACCTAGAATGTAGGTGAAGGGCGGCTTTCACACACACTTAACATTCAGAACTGAGCAAGTGGAGAGACCTTCGTTTATCTATCACAAACAGAACGGGTTGCAGGAGAAATTTTACTCTGGTTTCTCAGTCTGTTTTCCAGTGACGTTTTGAATTTCCTGCAGATTTCACTGTAAAACAAAGTTGGAGCTAGTACCTCCCCATATACATTGATGGAGTGTAGTTGGCAAATGAAAAGAAACACAGTTTTTCCAACAAGCTAGGTGAAGGGCGGCTTGCACACACACTTATCTCTCAGAACTGAACATGTTGAGAGACGTTCGTTTATCTATCCCAAAGGGAACTGGTTGCAGGGGAATTTTTTGTCTGGATTCTCACTCTGTTATTTAGTGACGGTTTGAAGTTCCTGCACTTTACACTGTAAATCCGATTTGGAGCAAGTAAATCCCATATATGGATGCAGTGTATTTGCAACTGAAAAGAAACTGTGTTCTTCAGAAGCTAGGTGAAAGACGGCTTTTACACACACTTATCTCTCAGAAATGAGCATGTGGAGTGACGTTCGTTCATCTCGCAAAAAGGGATCGGGTGGCAGGAGAAAATTTATCTCCATTTTCTCAGTCTGTTTCAAAGTGCCAGTTTGAAGATCCTGCAGTTTTCACTGTAAAACCGATTTGGAGGTAATACTTCCCCATTTATATGGATGGAGTGTAGTTTGCAACTGAAAAGAAACTTTCTGTTCCCTAGAATGTAGGTGAAGGGCGGCTTTCACACACACTTTTCTCTCAGAACTCAGCAAGTGGAGAGACGTTCGTTCATCTAGCACAATAGGAAAGGATTGCAGGGAAAGTTTTACTCTTTTTTCTCAGTCTGTTTTCTAGTGACGGTTTGTAGTTCCTTCACATTTCACTGTAAAACCGAGTTGGAGCTAGTACATCCCCATTTATATGGATGGAGTGTAGTTTGCAATTGAAAAGAAACTTTCTGTTCCCTAGAATATAGTTGAAGGGCGGCTTTCACACACACTTATCTCTCAGAACTGAGTATGTGGAGAGACGGTTGTTCATCTTGCAAAAAGGTAACGGGATACAGGAGAAACTATATCTGTGGTTTCTCAGTCTGTTTTCTAGTTCCGTTTTGAAGTTCCTACAATTTTCTCAGTAATACCGAGTTGGAGCTAGTACCCACACATGTATATGGAAGGAGTGTAATTTGCAGCTGAGAAGAAACTTTGTGTTCCCAAAAAGCTAGAGGAAGGACGGCTTTCACAGACACTTATCTCTCAGAGGTGAGCAAGTTGAGAGACATTCGTTCATTTAGAACAATGGGAACTGATTTCAGGAGAAACTATATATCTGGATTCTCAGTCTGTTTCCTAGTGCCGGTTTGAAGTTCCTGCAGTTTTCACTGTAAAAATTAATTGGAGCTAATACCTCCCCTTATATATGTATGGTGTGTATTTTGCAACTGAAAAGAAACTCTGTGTTCCCAAGAAGCAAGTTGAAGGACGGCTTTCACACACACTTATCTCTCAGAACTGAGCAGTTAGAGAGACGTTCGTTAATCTAGCACAAAGGGAACGGGTTGCAGGTGAAACAATTACTTTAGTTTCTCAGGCTGTTTCCTAGTGCCGGTTTGAAGATCCTGCAGTTTTGACTATAAAACCGATTTGGAGGTAATACTTCCCCATTTATATGGATGGAGTGTAGTTTGCAACTGAAAAGAAACTTTCTGTTCCCTAGAATGTAGGTGAAGGGCTGCTTTCACATACACTTTTCTCTCAGAACTCAGTAAGTGGAGAGACGTTCGTTCATCTAGCAAAATAGAAAAGTTTTGCAGGGGAAGTTTTACTCTTTTTTCTCAGTCTGTTTCCTAGTGACGGTTTATAGTTCCTTCAGTTATCACTGTAAAACCGAGTTGGAGCTAGTACCTCCCCATTTATATGGATGGAGTGTAGTTTCCAATTGAAAAGGAACTTTCTGTTCCCTAGAATGAAGGAGAAGGTCGGCTTTCAAACACACATATCATTCAGAACCGAGCAAGAGGAGAGACGTTAGTTCATCTAGCACAAAGAGAACGGGTTGCAGAAGAAATTTTACTCTAGTTTCTCAGTCTGTTTTCTAGTGACGTTTTGAATTTCCTGCCGATTTCACTGTAAAACAGAGTTGGAGCTAGTACATCCCAATATATATGAATGGAGTGTAGTTTGCACCTGAAAAGAAACACAGTTTTCCCAACAAGCTAGGTGAAGGACGGCTTGCACACACACTTATCTCTCAGAAATGATTATGTTGAGAGACGTTCATTCATCTAGCACAAAGGGAAAGGTTGGCAGGTTAAACTTTTTGTCAGGTTTGTCATTCTGTTTTCTACTGCTGGTTTGAAGTACCTTCAGTTGTCACTGAAATTCAGATTTGAAGCTAGAACCTAAGCATATATATGGATGGAGTGTAGTTTGCAAATGAAAATAATCTCTGTTTCCCAACAAGAAAGTGGAAGGACCGATTTAACACAAACTTATCTCTCAGAACTGAGCATTTAGAGAGAACTTCGTTAAACAGCACAAAAGCAACGGGTGGCAGGAGAAGTTTTACTCTTGTTTCTCAGTCTGTTTCCAAGTGACAGATTGAAGTTCCTGCAGTTTTCACTGTAAATCCGAGTTGGAGCTTGTTAATCCCCATATATATGGATTCAGTGTATTTGCAACCGAAAAGAATCTGTGTTCCCAACAAGCTAGATGAAGGACAGCTTTCACACACATTTATCTCTCAGAACAGAGCATGTGGGGAGACGTTCGTTAATCTAGCACAAAGGGAACGTGTTGCAGGAATAACTTTTTGTCTGGATTCTCAGTCTGTTTCTAGGGCCGGTTTGAAATTCCTGTAATTTTCACTGTAAAAGCGATTTGGAGCTTGTACATCCCCATATATATGGATGGAGTGTAGTTTGCAACTGAAAAGAAACTTTGTGTTCTCTACAATCTAGTTGAAGTACGCCTTTCAAACAGTAAAATTTCTAAGAACTGAGGATATGGAGAGACCTTCGTTCATCTAACACAAAGGGAACGTGTCACAGGAGAAATTTAAGTGTGTTTTCTCAGTCTTTTTCTTATTGCCGGTTTGAAGTTCCTGCAGTTTTCACTGTAAAACCGAGTAGGAGCTAGAACCTACATATATATTGGTGGAGTGTAGTTTGCACCTGAAAAGACACTATGTGTTCCCAAATATTTAGGTGAAGGACGGCATTCACACACAATTATCTCTCAGAAATGAGCATGTGGAGAGACGTTCGTTCATGTAACACAAAGGGAAATGGTTGCAGGGGAAACTTTTTGTCTGGTTTCTCACTCTGTTTCCAAGTGACGGTTTGAAGTTCCTGCAGTTTTCACTCTAAATCCGATTTGGATCTAGTAAATCACAATATACAAGGATGAAGAGTATTTTGCAACTGAAAAGAAACTGTGTCCTTCAGAAGCTAGGTGATAGACGGCTTTTAAACACACATCTCTCAGAAATGAGCATGTGGAGTGACGTTCGTTCATCTCGCAAAAAGGAATCGGGTGGCAGGAGAAACTTTATTTCCATTTGCTCAGTCTGTTTCTTAGCCCCAGTTTCAAGTTCCTGCAATTTTCACAGTAAAACCGAGTTGGAGCTAGTACCTAGCAATATATATGGATGGAGTGTAGTTTGCAACTGAAAGAAAATTTGTGTTCCCAACAAGCTAGTTGAAAGACCGCTTTTACCCACACATATCTCTCAGAACTGAGCATGTGGAGAGACATTCGTTAATCTAGCACAACGTGAAAGGGATGAAGGAGAAACACTTACTGTGTTTTCTAAGCCTGTTTCCTAGTGCCGGTTTGAAGATCCTGCAGTTTTCACTGTAAAACCGAGCTGGAGCTAGTACCTCACCATTTATATGGATGGAGAGTAATTTGCAACTGAATAGAAACTTTCTGTTACCTAGAATGTAGGTGAAGGGCGGCTTTCACACACACTTTTCATTCAGAACTCAGCAAGTGGAGAGACGATCGTTCATCTAGCACAAAGAGAATGGGTTGCAGGAGAAATTTTACTCTGGTTTCTCAGTCTGTTTTCTAGTGACGTTTTGAATTTCCTGCAGATTTCACTGCAAAACAAAGTTGGAGCTAGTACCTCCCCATATATATGGATGGAGTGTAGTTGGCAAATGAAAAGAAACACTGTTTTTCCAACAAGCAAGGTGAAGGACGTCTTGCAAACACACATATCTCTCAGAACTGAGCATGTTGAGAGACGTTCGTTCGTCTAACCAAAAGGTAACTGGTTGCAGGGGAATCTTTTTGTCTGGTTTCTCAGTCTGTTTCCTAGTGACGGTTTGAAGTTCCTGCAGTTTTCACTGTAAATCCGATTTGGAGCTAGTAAATCCCATATATATGGATGCAGTGTATTTGCAACTGAAAAGAAACTGTGTTCTTCAGAAGCTAGGTGAAAGACGGCTTTTACACACAAGTATCTCTCAGAAATGAGCATGTGGAGTGACGTTCGTTCATCTCGCAAAAAGGGATCGGGTGGCAGGAGAAAATTTATCTCAATTTTCTCAGCCTGTTTCAAAGGGCCTGTTTGAAGTTCCTGCAATTTTCACAGTAAACCCGAGTTGGAGCTAGTACCTACCCATATATATGGATGGCGTGTAGTTTGCAATTGAAAAGAAACTTTGTGTTCCCAAAAAGCTAGAGGAAGGACGGCTTTCACAGACACTTATCTCTCAGAACTGAGCAAGTGGAGAGACGTTCGTTCATCTAGCACAAATGGAACTGGATGCAGGAGAAACTATTTGTCTGGTTTCTCAGTCTGTTTCCTAGTGCCGGTTTGAAGTTCCTGCAGTTTTCGCTGTAAAAATTAATTGGAGCTAATACCTCCCCATATAAATGTATGGTGTGTATTTTGCAACTGAATAGAAACTCTGTGTTCCCAACAAGCAAGTTGAAGGACGGCTTTCACACACACTTATCTCTCAGAACTGTGCAGTTAGAGAGACGTTCATTAATCTAGCACAAAGTGAACGGGTTGCAGGTGAAACAATTACTCTAGTTTTTCAGGCTGTTTCCTAGTGCCTGTTTGAAAATCCTGCAGTTTTCACTGTAAAACAGATTTCGAGGTAATACCTCCCCATTTATATGGATGGAGTGTAGTTTGCAACTGAAACGAAACTTTCTGTTACCTAGATTGTAGGTGAAGGGCGGCTTTCACACACACTTATCTTTCAGAACTCAGCAAGTGGAGAGACGTTCGTTCATCTAGCACACTAGGAAAGCTTTGCAGGGAAAGTTTTACTCTTTTTTCTCAGTCTGTTTCCTTGTGATGGTTTGTAGTTCCTTCACTTTTCATTGTAAAACCGAGTTGGAGCTAGTACATCCCCATTTATATGGATGGAGTGTAGTTTGCAATTGAGAAGAAACTTTCTGTTCCCTAGAATGTAGGTGAAGTTTGGCTTTCACACACACTTATAATTCAGAACTGAGCAAGTGGAGAGACTTTCGTTCATCTAGCACAAAGAGAACGGGTTGCAGGAGAAATTTTACTCTAGTTTCTCAGTCTGTTTTCCAGTGACGTTTTGAATTTCCTGCAGTTTTCACTGTAAAACCGAGTTGGAGCTAGTACCTCCCCATATATATGGATGGAGTGTAGTTTGCACCTGAAAAGAAACACCGTTTTCCCAACAAGCTAGGTGAAGGACGGCTTGCACACACACTTATCTCTCAGAAATGATTATGTTGAGAGACGTTCGTTCATCTAGCACAAAGGGAAAGGTTGGCAGGGTAAACTTTTTGTCAGGTTTCTCATTCTGTTTTCTATTGCCGGTTTGAAGTTCCTTCAGTTGTCACTGAAATACAGATTTGAAGCTAGCACCTAAGCATATATATGAATGGAATGTAGTTAGCAAATGTATAGAATCTCTGTTTTCCCAACAAGCAAGGAGAAGGACGGCATTCACACACACTTATCTCTTAGAACTGAGCATTTAGATAGAAGTTCGTTAATCTAGCACAAAAGGAACGGGTTGCAGGAGTAACTTTTAGTCTGCATTCTCAGTCTGTTTCTAGGTCTGGTTTGAAATTCCTGCAATTTTCACTGTAAAAGCGATTTTTAGCTTGTACATCCCCATATATATGGATGGAGTGTAGTTTGCAACTGAAAAGAAACTTTGAGTTCTCAACAATAAAGTTGAAGTACGCCTTTCACACAGTAATATTTCTAAGATCTGAGGCTGTGGAGAGAGCTTCGTTCATCTAGCACAAATTGAACGTGTCACAGGAGAAACTTTAAGTGTGTTTTCTCAGTGTTTTTCTTACTGCCGGTTTGAAGTTCCTGCAGGTTTCACTGAAATGCGAGTTGATGCTAGAAAATCCCCATATATAAGGATGCAGTGTATTTTTCAAATGAAAAGAAATTGTGTTCCCAACAAGCTAGGTGAAAGACGGCTTTCACACACATTTATCTCTCAGAACTGAGCATGTGGAGAGACGTTCATTCATCTAGCACAAAGGGAAATGGTTGCAGGGAAAAATTTTTGTCTTGTATCTCAGTCTGTTTCCTAGTGCCGGCTTGAATTTCCTTCAGTTTTCACTATAAACTCTAGTTGTTGGTAATACATCCCGATATATATGTATGGGGTGTAGTTTGCAAATGAAAAGTATCTCTGTGTTCCCAACAAGCAACGTGAAGGACGGCGTTCACACACACTTATTTCTCAGAACTGAGCATTATAGAGATGTTCCTTAATCTAGCACAAAGTGAACAGTTTTCAGGAGAAACAATTACTCTGAATTCTAAGCCTATTTTCTAGTGCTGGTTTGAAGTTCCTGCAGTTTTCACTGTAAATCCGAGTTGGTGCTAGTAAATCCCCATATATATGGATGCAGTGTATATTGCAAATGAAAAGAAATTGTGTTCCCAACAAGCTAGGTGAAGGAAGGCTTTCACACAGATTTATTTCTCAGGAATGAGCATGTGGAGAGAAGTTCGTTCATCTACCACAAATTTAACAGGTTGCAGGAGAAACTTTTTGTCTGGATTCTCAGTCTGTTTCCTAGTGCCTGTTTGAAGTTCCAGCATTTTTAACTGTAAATCAGATTTGGAGCTAGTACCACCCCATATATATGGATGGAGTGTAGTTTGCAACTGAAAAGAAACTCTGTGTTCCCAAAAAGCAAGATGAAGAATGGCTTTCACAGACACTTAACTCTCAGAACTGATCATGTGGAGAGAAGTTCGTTCATTTAGCACAAAGGGAACGGGTTGCAGGAGAAATTTTACACTTGCTTCTCAGTCTATTTCCTAGTGACAGTTTGAATTTCCTGCAGTTTTCACTGTAAATCCGAGTTGGAGTTAGTACCTCCCCAGTTATATGAATGGAGTGTAGTTTGCAAATGAAAAGAAACTTTCTATTACTAGAAGGTAGGTGAAGCGTGGCTTTCACACACAAATATCATTCAGAACTGAACAAGTGGAGAGACTTTCGTTCATCTAACACAAAGGGAACGAGTGGCAGGATAAACTTTTGTCTGGTTTCTCATTCTGTTTCCTAGTGCCAGTTTGAATTACCATCAGTTGTCACTGAAATACAGAGTTGGAGCTAGAACCTAAGCATATATATATGGATGGAGTGTAGTTTGCAACTGAAAGAAACTCTGATTTCCCAAAAAGGAAGGAGAAGGACGGCTTTCACACACACTTATCTCTCAGATCTGAGCATTTAGTGAGAAGTTCGTTCATCTAGCACAAAAGCAATGGGTTGCAGGAGAATTTTACTCTTGTTTCTCAGTCTGTTTCCTAGTGACGGATTGAAGTTCCTGCAGTTTTTAATGTAAAACCGAGTTTTAGCTAGTACATATCCTTATATATGGATGGAGTGTTGTTTACAACTGAAAAGACACTATGTGTTCCCAAATATTAAGGTGAAGGACGACTTTCACACACACTTATCTCTCTGTAATGAGCATGTGGAAAGACGATCTTTATCTAGCACAAAGGGAATAGGTTGCAGGGGAAATTTTTGTCTGGTTTCTCAGTCTGTTTCCTATTGACGGTTTGAATTTCTTGCAGTTTTCACTGTAAATCAGATTTGTAGCTAGTAAATCCCAATATATATGGATGCAGTGTAATTTACAACTGAAAAGAAATTGTGTTCCTCAGAAGCTAGGTGAAAAACGGCTTTTACACACACTTATCTCTCAGAAATGAACATGTGGATTGACGTTCGTTCATCTCGCAAAAAAGGAATGGGTTGCAGAGGAAACTTTATCTCAATTTTGTCAGTCTGTTTCCTAGTGCCTGTTTGAAGTTCCTGCAGGTTTCACAGTAAAACCGAGTTGGAGCTAGTACCTCCCCATATATATGGATGGAGTTAATTTGCAACTGAAAGAAACTTTGTGTTCCCAACAAGCTAGGTGAAAGATGGCTTTTACACACACATAATTCTCAGAACAGATCATGTGGAGAGACGTTCGTTATTCTAGCACAAAGGGTACTGGTTGCAGGAGAAACTTTTTGTCTGGTTACTCAGTATGTTTCCTAGTGCTGGTTTGAAGTTCCTGCAGTTTTCAATGTAAAAATTATTTCGAGCTTATACCTCCCCATATATAAGTATGGTGTGTAGTTTGCAACTGAAAAGAAACTCTGTGTTCCCAACAAGTAAGGTGAAGGACGGCTTTCACACACACCTATCTCTCAGAACAGAGCATGTGGAGAGACGTTCGTTCATCTAGCACAAAGGGAACAGTTTGCAGGGGTAACTTTTAGTCTGGTTTCTCCGTCTTTTTCCTTGTGCCGGTTTGAATTTCCTGCAGTTTAAACTGTAAAACCGAGTTGGAGCTAGTACCTCCCCATATATATGGATGGAGTGTATTTTGCAACTGAAAGAACTTTGTAGTCTCTACAATCTTGTTAAAGTTCTCCTTTCACACAGTATCTCTAAGAACTGAGGATGTGGAGAGACGTTCGTTCATCTAGCACAAATGGAATGGGTCACAGGTGAAATCTTAAGTGTGTTTTCTCAGTCTCTTTCGTAGTGCCAGTTTGAAGTTCCTGCAGTTTTCACTGTAAAACTGAGTTGGAGGTTGTACCTACCCATATATATGGATGGATTGTAGTTTGCAACTGAAAAGAAACTTTGTGTTCCCAAATATTTAGGTGAAGGACGGCTTTCACACACACTTATCTCTCAGAAATGAGCAAGTGGGGAGAAGTTCGTTCATCTAGCACAACGGGAACTGGTTGCAGGGGAAACTTTTTGTCTGGTTTCTCAACCTGTTTCCTAGTGGTGGTTTGAAGATCCTGCAGTTTTCAATGTAAAACCGAGTTGGAGCTATTTCCTCCCCAAATATATGGATGAAGTGCAGTTTGCAACTGAAAAGTAACTTCCTGTTCCCTTGAAGGTAGGTGAAGGGCGGCTTTCTCACACACTTAACTCTCATAACTGAGTATGTGGATAGACGATCTTTCATCTAACACAAAGAAAACTGGTTGCAAGGGAAACGTTGTGTCGTTTCTCAGTCTATTTTCTATTTCCGATTTGAAGTTCCTTCTATTTTCACTGTAATACCGAGTTGGGGCTGGTACCCACAAATGTATATGGGTGGAGTGTAATTTACAAATGAGAAGAAACTTTGTGGTCCCAAAAGGATAGAGGAAGAATGGAATAACACACTTATTTCCCAGAACTGAGCATTTAGAGAGAAGTTCATTCATCTAGCACAAAACTAATGTGTTGCAGGAGAAACTTTTGGTCTGGTTTCTCAGTCTGTTTCCTAATGACGGATTGAAGTTCCTGCAGTTTTTAATGTAAAACCGAGTTTTAGCTAGCACATACCCATATATATGGATGGAGTGTAGTTTAAAACTGAAAAGACACTATGTGTTCCCAAATATTTAGGTGAAGGACGGCATTCACACACACTTATCTCTCTGAAATGAGCATGTGGAGAGACGTTCGTTATCTAGCACAAAGGGAATAGGTTGCAGGGGAAATTTTTGTCTGGTTTCTCAGTCTGTTTCCTAGTGACGGTTTGAATTTCTTGCAGTTTTCACTGTAAATCTGATTTGTAGCTAGTAAATCCCTATATATATGGATGCAGTGTAATTTGCAACTGAAAAGAAATTGTGTTCCTCAGAAGCTAGGTGAAAGAAGGCTTTTACACCCACTTATCTCTCAGAAATGAGCATGTGGAGTGACGTTCGTTCATCTCGCAAAAAAGGAATGGATTGCAGGAGAAACTTTATCTTCAGTTTCTCAGTCGTTTCCTAGTGCCAGTTTGAAGTTCCTGCAGGTTTCACTGTAAAAATTAGTTGGAGCTAATACCTCCCCATATATATGTAAGATTTTGTAGTTTGAAACTGAAAAGAAACTCTGTGTTCCCAACAAGCAACGTGAAGGACGGCTTTCACTCACACTTATCTCTCAGAAATGAGCATGTGGAAAGACGTTCGTTCATCTAGCACAAATTTATCTGATTGCAGGAGAAACTTTTAGTCTGGTTTCTCAGTCTGTTTCCTAGTGCCTGTTTGAAGTTCCCGCATTTTAAACTTTAAATCAGATTTGGAGCTAGTACCACACCATATATATGGATGGAGTGTAGTTTGCAACTGAAAAGAAACTCTGTGTTCCCAAAAAGCAAGATGAAGTACGGCTTTCACAGACACTTAACTCTCAGAACTGATCATGTGGAGAGAAGTTCGTTCATTTAGCACAAAGGGAACGGGTGGCAGGATAAACTTTTTGTCTGGTTTCTCATTCTGTTTCCTAGTGCCAGTTTGAATTACCTTCAGTTGTCACTGAAATACAGAGTTGGAGCAAGAACCTAAGCATATATATATGGATGGAGTGTAGTTTGCAACTGAAAGAATCTCTGATTTCCCAACAAGGAAGGAAAAGGACGGCTTTCACGCGCACTTATCTCTAAGATCTGAGCATTTAGTGAGAAGTTCGTTCATCTAGCACAAAAGGAATGGGTTGCAGGAGAATTTTTACTCTTGTATCTCAGTCTGTTTCCTAATGACGGATTGAAGTTCCTGCAGTTTTTAATGTAAAACCGAGTTTTAGCTAGTACATAACCATATATATGGATGGAGTGTAGTTTAAAACTGAAAAGACACTATGTGTTCCCAAATATTTAGGTGAAGGACGGCATTCACACACACTTATCTCTCTGAAATGAGCATGTGGAGAGAGGTTCGTTATCTAGCACAAAGGGAATAGGTTGCAGGGGAAATTTTTGTCTGGTTTCTCAGTCTGTTTCCTAGTGACGGTTTGAATTTCTTGCAGTTTTCACTGTAAATCCGATTTGTAGCTAGTAAATCCCTATATAAATGGATGCAGTGTAATTTGCAACTTAAAAGAAATTGTGTTCCTCAGAAGTAGGTGAAAGAAGGCTTTTAAACCCACTTATCTCTCAGAAATGAGCATGTGGAGTGACGTTCGTTCATCTCGCAAAAAAGGAATGGATTGCAGGAGAAACTTTATCTTCAGTTTCTCAGTCTGTTTCCTAGTGCCGGTTTGAAGTTCCTGCAGGTTTCACTGTAAAAATTAGTTGGAGCTAATACCTCCCCATATATATGTAAGATTTTGTAGTTTGCAACTGAAAAGAAACTCTGTGTTCCCAACAAGCAACGTGAAGGACGGCTTTCACTCACACATATCTTTCAGAAATGAGCATGTGGGGAGACTTTCGTTCATCTAGTACAAAGGGAACGGATGGCAGGAGAAACTATTTGACTGGTTTCTCAGTCAGTTGTCTAGTGCCGATTTGAAATTCCTTCAGTTCTCACTGTAATACCGAGTTGGAGCTTGTACCCAGCCATGTATATGAATGGAGTGTAGTTTGCAACTGAAAAGTAACTTTGTGTTCCCAACAAGCTAGTGGAAAGACGGCTTTCACTCGCAATTATCTCTCTGAAATGAGCATGTGGAGAGACGTTCATTCATCTAGGACAAAGGTGAAGGTTTGCAGGAGAAACTTTTTTCTTGTTTATCAGTCTGTTTCCTAGTACCGGTTTGAAGTTCCTGCAGGTTTCACTGTAAAACCGAGTTGGAGCTTGTACCTCCCCATTTATATGGATGGAGTGTAGTTTGCAACAGAAAAGAAATATTCTTTTCCCAAGAAGGTAGGTGAAGGGCGGCTTTCACACACACTTATCTCTCAGAACTGAGCATTTAGAGAGAAGTTCGTTCATCTAGCACAAAATGAACGAGTTGCAGGAGAAGTTTTACACTTGATTCTCAGTCTGTTTTCTAGTGACGGATTGAAGTTCCTGCAGTTTTCACTGTAAATCCGAGTTGGGGCTAGTAAATCCCCATATATATGGATTCTGTGTATTTTGTACCCGAAAAGAACCTGTGTTCCCATCAAGGTAGGTTAAGGACAGCTTTCACACAAATTTATCTCTCAGAACTGAGCTTGTGGAGAGACATTCATTAATCTAATAAAAATGGAATGGGTTGCAGTGGTAACTTTTAGTCTGGTTTCTCCGTCTTTTTCCTTGTGCCGGTTTGAATTTCCTGAAGTTTTTACTGTAAAACCGAGTTGGAGATAGTACCTCCCCATATATATGGACGGAGTGTAGTTTGCAACTGAAAGAAACTTTGTATTCTCTACAATCTAGTTAAAGTTCTCCTTTCACACAGTATTATCTCTAAGAACTGAGGATGTGGAGAGACTTTCGTTCATCTAGCAAAAATGGAATGGGTCACAGGAGAAACCTTAAGTGTGTTACTTCAGTCTGTTTCGTGGTGCCGGTTTGAAGTTCCTGCAGTTTTCAGTGTAAAACTTAGTTGGAGGTTGTACCTACCCATATATATGGATGGATTGTAGTTGGCAACTGAAAAGTCACTTTGTGTTCCCAAATATTTAGGTGAAGGACGGCATTCACAAACACTTATCTCTCAGAAATGAGCATGTGGAGAGACGTTCGTTCATCTAGCACAAGGGGAACTGGTTGCACGGGAAAATTTTTGTCTGGTTTCTCAGTCTGTTTCCTAGTTACGGTTTGAAGTTCCTGCACTTTTCACTGTAAATCCGAGTTGGGGATACTAAATCCCAATATATATGGATGCAGTGTATATTGCAAATGAAAAGAAATTGTGTTCCTCAGAAGCTAGGTGAAAGACGGCTTTTGCACACACTTATCTCTCAGAAATGAGCATGTGGAGTGACGTTCGTTCATCTCGCAAAAAAGGAATGGGTTGCAGGGGAAACTTTATCTCAATTTTGTCAGTCTGTTTCCTAGAGCCTGTTTGAAGTTCCTGCAGTTTTCACAGTAAAACCGAGTTGGAGCTAGTACCTCCCCATATATATGGATGGAGTTAATTTTTAACTGAAAAAAACATTGTGTTCCCAACAAGCTAGGTGAAAGACGGCTTTTACACACACATAATTCTCAGAACTAATCATGTGGAGGACGTTCGTTAATCTAGCACAAAGTGTACTGGTTGCAGGGAAACTTTTTGTCTGGTTTCTCAGTCTGTTTCCTAGTGCTGGTTTGAAGTTCCTGCAGTTTTCAATGTAAAAATTATTTCGAGCTTATACCTCCCCATATATAAGTATAGTGTGTAGTTTGCAACTGAAAAGAAACTAAGTGTTCTCAACAAGTAAGGTGAAAGACGGCTTTTACACACACTTATCTCTCTGAAATGAGTATGTGGAGAGACGTTCGTTATCTAGCACAAAGGGAATTGGTTGCAGAGAAAATTTTTGTCTGGTTTCTCAGTCTGTTTCTTAGTGACGGTTTGAATTTCTTGCAGTTTTCACTGTAAATCCGATTTGTAGCTAGTAAATCCCAATATATATGGATGCAGTGTAATTTGCAACTGAAAAGAAATTGTGTTCCTCAGAAGCTAGGTGAAAGAAGGCTTTTAAACCCACTTATCTCTCAGAAATGAGCATGTGGAGTGACGTTCGTTCATCTCGCAAAAAAGGAATGGGTTGCAGGAGAAACTTTATCTTCAGTTTCTCAGTCTGTTTCCTAGTGCCGGTTTGAAGTTCCTGCAGGTTTCACTGTAAAAATTAGTTGGAGCTAATACCTCCCCATATATATGTAAGATTTTGTAGTTTGCAACTGAAAAGAAACTCTGTGTTCCCAACAAGCAACTTGAAGGACAGCATTCACTCACATTTATCTCTCAGAAATGAGCATGTGGGGAGACTTTCGTTCATTTTGTACAAAGGGAACGGATGGCAGGAGAAACTATTTGTCTAGTTTCTCAGTCTGTTTACTAATGCCGGTTTGAAGTTCCTTCAGTTGTCACTGTAATATCCATTTGGACCTAGATCTTACCCATGTAAATTGATGGATTTTATTTTGTAACTGAAAAGAAACTTTGTGTTCCCAACAAGCTAGGAGAAGGACGGATATCACACACACTTATTTCTCAGAAATGAGCATGTGGAGAGACGTTCGTTCATCTAGCACAAAGGGAACGGTTTGCAGGAGAAACATTTAGTGTGGATTCTCAGCCTGTTTCCTTCTGCATTTTGAAGATCCTTCAGGTTCCACTGTAAAACCGAGTTGGAGATTGTACATTTCCATATATATGGATGGAATGTAGTTTGCAACTGAGAAGAAAGTTTGTGTTCTCAACAAGCTAGAAGAAGGACGGCTTTCACACACACTTATCTCTGAACTGAGCAAGTGGAGAGACATTCGTTCATCTAGCACAATAGGAAAGGGTTGCAGGGGAAGTTCTACTCTTGTATCTCAGGCTGTTTCCTAGTGACGGTTAGAAGTTCCTGCAGTTTTCACTGTAAATCCGAGTTGGTGCTAGGAAATCCCCATATATAGTGATGCAGTGTATATTGAAAATGAAAAGAAATTGTGTTCCCAACAAGCTAGGTGAAGGACTGCTTTCACACACATTTATCTCTCAGAACTGAGTATGTGGGGAGATTTTCGTTCATCTAGCACAAAGGGAAATGGTTGCAGGGGAAAATTTTTTTCTGCTTTCTCAGCCTGATTCCTAGTTATGGATTGAAGTTCCTGCAGTTTTCACTGTAAATCCGAGTTGGATATACTAAATCCCAATATATATGGATGCAGTGTATATTGCAAATGAAATGAAACTGTGTTCCTCAGAAGATAGGTGTAAGACGGCTTTTACACACACTTATCTCTCAGAAATGAGCATGTGGAGTGATGTTCGTTCATCTCGTAAAAAAGGAATGGGTTGCAGGGGAAACTTTATCTCAATTTTGTCAGTCTGTTTCCTAGAGCCTGTTTGAAGTTCCTGCAGTTTTCACAGTAAAACCGAGTTGGAGCTAGTACCTCCCCATATATATGGATGGAGTTAATTTGTAACTGAAAGAAACTTTGTGTTCCCAACAAGCTAGGTGAAAGACGGCTTTTACACACACATAAATCTCAGAACTGATCATGTGGAGAACGTTCGTTAATCTAGCACAAAGTGTACTGGTTGCAGGGAAACTTTTTGTCTGGTTTCTCAGTCTGTTTCCTAGTGCTGGTTTGAAGTTCCTGCAGTTTTCAATGTAAAAATTATTTCGAGCTTATACCTCCCCATATATAAGTATGGTGTGTAGTTTGCAACTGAAAAGAAACTCTGTGTTCCCAACAAGTAAGGTGAAGGACGGCTTTCACTCACACTTATCTCTCAGAAATGAGCATATGGGGAGACATTCGTTATCTAGCACAAAGGGAATAGGTTGCAGGGGAAATTTTTGTCTGGTTTCTCACTCTGTTTCCTAGTGACGGTTTGAATTTCTTGCAGTTTTCACTGTAAATCCGATTTGTAGCTAGTAAATCCCAATATATATGGATGCAGTGTAATTTGCAACTGAAAAGAAATTGTGTTCCTCAGAAGCTAGGTGAAAGAAGGCTTTTATACCCACTTATCTCTCAGAAATGAGCATGTGGAGTGACGTTCGTTCATCTCGCAAAAAAGGAATGTGTTGCAGGAGAAACTTTATCTTCAGTTTCTCAGACTGTTTCCTAGTGCTGGTTTGAAGTTCCTGCAGGTTTCACTGTAAAAATTAGTTGGAGCTAATACCTCCCCATATATATGTAAGATTTTGTAGTTTGCAACTGAAAAGAAACTCTGTGTTCCCAACAAGCAACTTGAGGGACGGCTTTCACTCACACTTATCTCTCAGAAATGAGCATGTGGGGAGACTTTCGTTCATCTAGTACAAAGGGAATGGATGGCAGGAGAAACTATTTGTCTGGATTCTCAGTCAGTTTCCTAGTGCCGGTTTGAAGTTCCTTCAGTTGTCACTGTAAAATCCATTTGGACCTAGATCCTACCCATGTAAATTGATGAATTGTATTTTGTAACTGAGAAGAAACTTTGTGTTCTCAACAAGCTAGAAGAAGGACGGCTTTCACACACACTTATCTCTCAGAACTGTGCAAGTGGAGAGACGTTCTTTCATCTAGCACAATAGGAAAGGGTTGCAGGGGAAGTTCTACTCTTGTTTCTCAGGCTGTTTCCTAGTGACGGTTAGAAGTTCCTGCAGTTTTCACTGTAAATCCGAGTTGGTGCTAAGAAATCCCCATATATATGGATGCAGTGTATTTTGTAAATGAAATGAAATTGTGTTCCCAAAACTAGCTAGGTGAAGGACGGCTTTCACACACATTTATCTCTCAGAACTGAGCATGTGGGGAGACTTTCGTTCATCTAGTACAAAGGGAAATATTTGCAGGGGAAACTTATTGTCTGCTTTTTCAGTCTGTTTCCTAGTGCCGTTTTGAATATCCTGCAGTTTTCACTGTAAATACTAGTTGGAGGTA
Source organism: Camelus ferus (assembly GCF_009834535.1). NCBI lineage: Eukaryota > Metazoa > Chordata > Mammalia > Artiodactyla > Camelidae > Camelus > Camelus ferus. Next base: position 4,422,392 of record NC_045704.1, read on the forward strand.
GTACATACCCATATATATTGATGGACCTCAGTTTGCAACTGAAAAGAAACTTTATGTTCCCAAGAAGCTATTTGAAGTACGGCTTTCACACACAATCATCTCTCAGAACTGAGCATGTGGATAGAGGTTCGTTCATCTTGCACAATGAAAGTGATTCAGGAGAAACTTTATCTGTGGTTTTTCAGTCAGTTTCCTAGTGCCTATTTGATGTTCCTTCAGTTCTCACTGTAATACCGAGTTGGAGCTTGTACCCAGCCATGTATATGAATGGAGTGTAGTTTGCAACTGAAAAGAAACTATGTGTTCCAAACAAGCTAGAGGAAAGACGGCTTTCACTCGCAATTATCTCTCTGAAATGAGCATGTGGAGAGACGTTCGTTCATCTAGGACAAAGGTGAAGGTTTGCAGGAGAAACTTTTTTCTTGTTTATCAGTCTGTTTCCTAGTACCGGTTTGAAGTTCCTGCAGGTTTCACTGTAAAACCGAGTTGGAGCTTGTACCTCCCCATTTATATGGATGGAGTGTAGTTTGCAACAGAAAAGAAATATTCTATTCCCTAGAAGGTAGGTGAAGGGCGGCTTTCACACACACTTATCTCTCAGAACTGAGCATTAGGGAGAAGTTCGTTCATCTAGCACAAAATGAACGAGTTGCAGGAGAAGTTTTACTCTTGTTTCTCAGTCTGTTTCCTAGTGACGGATTGAAGTTCCTACAGTTTTCACTGTAAATCCGAGTTGGGGCTACTAAATCCCCATATATATGTATTCAGTGTGTTTTGCACCCGAAAAAAATTTGTGTTCCCATCAAGATAGGTGAAGGACAGCTTTCACACAAATATATATCTCAGAACTGAGATTGTGGAGAGACATTCATTAATCTAATACAAATGGAAAGGGGTGCAGGGGTAACTTTTAGTCTGGTTTCTCCGTCTTTTTCCATGTGCCGGTTTGAATTTCCTGTAGTTTTCACTGTAAAACCGAGTTGGAGCTAGTACCTCCCCATATATATGGATGGAGTGTAGTTTGCAACTGAAAGAAACTTTGTATTCTCTACAATCAAGTTAAAGTTCTCCTTTCACACAGTATTATCTCTAAGAACTGAGGATGTGGAGAGACGTTCGTTCTTGTAGCAAAAATGGAATGTGTCACAGGAGAAACCTTAAGAGTGTTTTTTCAGTCTGTTTCGTAGTGCCGGTTTGAAGTTCCTGCAGTTATCACTGTAAAATTGAGTTGGAGGTTGTACCTACCCATATATATGGATGGATTGTAGTTTGCAACTGAAAAGTCAATTTGTGTTCCCAAATATTTAGGTGAAGGACGGCTTTCACACACAACTATCTCTCAGAAATTAGCATGTGGAGAGACGTTCGTTCATCTAGCACAAGGGGAACTGGTTGCAGGGGAAACTATTTTTCTGGTTTCTCAGTCTGTTTCCTAGTTACGGTTTGAAGTTCCTGCAGTTTTCACTGTAAATCCGAGTTGGAGATAGTAAATCCCAATATATATGGACGCAGTGTATATCGCAAATGAAAAGAAACTGTGTTCCTCAGAAGATAGGTGAAAGACGGCTTTTACACACACTTATCTCTCAGAAATGAGCATGTGGAAAGATGTTCGTTCATCTAGCACAAAGGGAACGGGTTGCAGGAGAAACTTTTTCTCTGATTTCTCAGTCTGTTTCCTAGTGCATGTTTGAAGTTCCCGCATTTTTCACTGTAAATCAGATTTGGAGGTAGTACCACCCCATATATATGGATGGAGTGTAGTTTGCAACTGTAAAGGAACTTTGTGTTCCCAACAAGCCAGGTGAAAGATGGCTTTGAAACACAATTATCTCTCTGAAATGAGCATGTTGAGAGACGTTCTTTCATCTAGGACAAATGGGACGGTTTGCAGGAGAAACTTATATTCTTGTTTCTCAGTCTGATTCCTAGTACCGGTTTGAAGTTCATGCAGGTTTCACTGTAAATCCGAGTTGGAACTAGCACCTCCCCATATATATGGATGGAATGTAGTTAGCAACTGAGAAGAAACGTTGTGTTCTCAACAAGCTAGAAGAATGACGGCATTCACACACACTTATCTCTCAGAACTGAGCAAGTGGAGAGACGTTCGTTCATCTAGCACAATAGGAAAGGGATGCAGGGGAAGTTTTACTCTTGTTTCACTGGCTGTTTCCTAGTGACGTTTAGAAGTTCCTGTAGTTTTCACTGTAAATTCGAGTTGGTGCTAGAAAATCCCCATATATATGGATGCAGTGTATTTTGCAAATGAAATGAAATTGTGTTCCCAAAACTAGCTAGGTGAAGGACGGTTTCACACACATTTATCTCTCAGAACTGAGCATGTGGGGAGACTTTCATTCATCTAGCACAAAGGGAAATGTTTGCAGGAGAAAGTATTTGTCTGGTTTCTCAGTCTGTTTCCTAGTGCCGGTTTGAAGATCCTTCAGTTGTCACTGTAATATCCATTTGGACCTAGATCCTACCCATGTAAATTGATGGATTGTATTTTGTAACTGAAAAGAAACTTTGTGTTCCCAACAAGCTAGGAGAAGGACGGAATTCACACACACTTATCTCTCAGAAATGAGCATTTGGAGAGACGTTCGTTCATCTAGCACAAAGGGAACGGTTTGCAAGAGAAACATATAGTGTGGATTCTCAGCCTGTTTCCTTCTGCATTTTGAAGATCCTGCAGTTTCCACTGTAATACCGAGTTGGAGATTGTACATTTCCATATATATGGATGGAATGTAGTTTGCAACTGAGAAGAAACTTTGTGTTCTCAACAAGCTAGAAGGACGGCGTTCACACACAATTATCTCTCAGAACTGAGCAAGTGGAGAGACATTCGTTCATCTAGCACAATAGGAAAGGGTTGCAGGGGAAGTTCTACTCTTGTTTCTCAGGCTGTTTCCTATTTACGGTTAGAAGTTCCAGCAGTTTTCACTGTAAATCCGAGTTGGTGCTAGGAAATCCCCATATATAGTGATGCAGTGTACTTTGCAAATGAAAAGAAATTGTGTTCCCAACAAGCTTGGTGAAGGACGGATTACACACACATTTATTTTTCAGAACTGAGCATGAGGGAGATTTTGGTTCATCTAGCACAAAGGGAAATGTTTGCAGGAGAAACTTTTTGTCTGGTTTCTCAGTCTGTTTCCTAGTTCCGTTTTGAATATCCTGCAGTTTTCACTGTAAATAAAAGTTGGAGGTAGTACCTACCCATATATATGGATGTACCCCAGTTTGCAACTGAAAAGAAACTTTATGTTCCCAAGAAGCTAGTTGAAGGACGGCTTTCACACACATTCATCTCTCAGAACTGAGCATGTTGAGAGAGTTTCGTTCGTCTTGCACAAATGAAAGTGTTGCAGGAGAAACTTTATCTGTGTTTTCTCAGTCAGTTTCCTAGTGCCGATTTGAAGTTCCTTCAGTTCTCACTGTAATACCGAGTTGGAGCTTGTACCCAGCCATGTATATGAATGGAGTGTAGTTTGAAACTGAAAAGAAACATTGTGTTCCCAACAAGCTAGTGGAAAGACGGCTTTCACTCGCAATTATCTCTCTGAAATGAGCATGTGGAGAGACGTTCGTTCATCTAGGACAAAGGTGAAGGTTTGCAGGAGAAAATTTTTCTTGTTTATCAGTCTGTTTCCTAGTACCGGATTGAAGTTCCTGCAGGTTTCACTGTAAAACCGATTTGGAGCTTGTACCTCCCCATTTATATGGATGGAGTGTAGTTTGCAACAGAAAAGAAATATTCTATTCCCTAGAAGGTAGGTGAAGGGCGGCTTTCACACACACTTATCTCTCAGAACTGAGCATTTAGAGAGAAGTTCGTTCATCTAGCACAAAATGAACGAGTTGCAGGAGAAGTTTTACTCTTGTTTATCAGTCTTTTTCCTAGTTATGGATTGAAGTTCCTGCAGTTTTCACCATAAATCCGAGTTGGGGCTAGTAAATCCCCATATATATGGATTCAGTGTATTTTGCACCCAAAAAGAATCTGTGTTCCCATCAAGGTAGGTGAAGGACAGCTTTCACACAAATTTATCTCTCAGAACTGAGCTTGTGGAGAGACATTCATTAATCTAATACAAATGGAACGGTTTGCAGGGGTAACTTTTAGTCTGGTTTCTCCATCTTTTTCCTTGTGCCGGTTTGAATATCCTGAAGTTTTTACTTTAAAACCGAGTTGGATCTAGTACCTCCCCATATAAATGGATGGAGTGTAGTTTGCAACTGAAAGAATCTTTGTATTCTCTACAATCTAGTTAAAGTTCTCCTTACACACAGTATTATTTCTAAGAACTGAGGATGTGGAGAGACGTTCGTTCATGTAGCAAAAATGGAATGGGTCACAGGAGAAACCTTAAGTGTGTTTCTTCAGTCTTTTTCGTAGTGCCGGTTTGAATTTCCTGCAGTTTTCACTGTAAAACTGAGTTGGAGGTTGTACCTACCCATATATATGGATGGATTGTAGTTTGCAAGTGAAAAGGCACTTTGTGTTCCCAAATATTTAGGTGAAGGACGGCTTTCACACACACTTATCTCTCAGAAATGTGCATGTGGAGAGACGTTCATTCATCTAGCACAAGGGGAACTGGTTGCAGGGGAAAATTTTTGTCTGGTTTCTCAGTCTGTTTCCTAGTTACGGTTTGAAGTTCCTGCAGTTTTCACTGTAAATCCGAGTTGGAGATACTAAATCCCAATATATATGGATGCAGTGTATATTGCAAATGAAAAGAGATTGTATTCTTCAGAAGATAGGTGAAAGACGGCTTTTACACACACTTATCTCTCAGATATGAGCATGTGGAGTGACGTTCGTTCATCTCGCAAAAAAGGAATGGGTTGCAGGGGAAACTTTATCTCAATTTTGTTAGTCTGTTTCCTAGAGCCTGTTTGAAGTTCCTCCAGCTTTCACAGTAAAACCGAATTGGAGCTAGTACCTCCCCATATATATGGATGGAGGTAATTTTAACTGAAAGAAACTTTGTGTTCCCAACAAGCTAGGTGAAAGACGGCTTTTACACACACATAATTCTCAGAACTGATCATGTGGAGAGACGTTCGTTAATCTAGCACAAAGTGTACTGGTTGCAGGGAAACTTTTGTCTGGTTTCTCAGTCTCTTTCCTAGTGCTGGTTTGAAGTTCCTGCAGTTTTCAATTTAAAAATTATTTCGAGCTTATACCTCCCCATATATAAGTATGGTGTGTAGTTTGCAACTGAAAAGAAACTCTGTGTTCCCAACAAGGTGAAAGACGGCATTTACACACACTTATCTCTCTGAAATGAGCATGTGGAGAGACTTTCGTTATCTAGCAGAAAGGGAATAGGTTGCAGGGGAAATTTTTGTCTGGTTTCTCAGTCTGTTTCCTAGTGACGGTTTGAATTTCTTGCAGTTTTCACTGTAAATCCGATTTGTAGCTAGTAAATCCCTATATATATGGATGCAGTGTAATTTGCAAATGAAAAGAAATTGTGTTCCTCAGAAGCTAGGTGAAAGAAGGCTTTTACACCCACTTATCTCTCAGAAATGAGCATGTGGAGAGACGTTCATTCATCTCGCAAAAAAGGAATGGGTTGCAGGAGAAACTTTATCTTCAGTTACTCAGTCCGTTTCCTAGTGCCGGTTTGAAGTTCCTGCAGGTTTCACTGTAAAAATTAGTTGGAGCTAATACCTCCTCATATATATGTAAGCTTTTTTAGTTTGCAACTGAAAAGAAACTCTGTGTTCCCAACAAGCAACGTGAAGGACGGCTTTCACTCACACTTATCTCTCAGAAATGAGCATGTGGGGAGACTTTCGTTCATCTAGCTCAAAGGGAAATGGTTGCAGGGGAAACTTATTGTCTGCTTTTTCAGTCTGTTTCCTAGTGCCGTTTTGAATATCCTGCAGTTTTCACTGTAAATACTAGTTGGAGGTAGTACATACCCATATATATTGATGGACCTCAGTTTGCAACTGAAAAGAAACTTTATGTTCCCAAGAAGCTATTTGAAGTACGACTTTCACACACAATCATCTCTCAGAACTGAGCATGTGGATAGAGGTTCGTTCATCTTGCACAATGAAAGTGATTCAGGAGAAACTTTATCTGTGGTTTTTCAGTCAGTTTCCTAGTGCCTATTTGATGTTCCTTCAGTTCTCACTGTAATACCGAGTTGGAGCTTGTACCCAGCCATGTATATGAATGGAGTGTAGTTTGCAACTGAAAAGAAACTATGTGTTCCAAACAAGCTAGAGGAAAGACGGCTTTCACTCACAATTATCTCTCTGAAATGAGCATGTGGAGAGACGTTCGTTCATCTAGGACAAAGGTGAAGGTTTGCAGGAGAAACTTTTTTCTTGTTTATCAGTCTGATTCTTGGTACCGGTTTGAAGTTCCTGCAGGTTTCACTGTAAAACCGAGTTGGAGCTTGTACCTCCCCATTTATATGGATGGAGTGTAGTTTGCAACAGAAAAGAAATATTCTATTCCCTAGAAGGTAGGTGAAGGGCGGCTTTCACACACACTTATCTCTCAGAACTGAGCATTAGGGAGAAGTTCGTTCATCTAGCACAAAATGAACGAGTTGCAGGAGAAGTTTTACTCTTGTTTCTCAGTCTGTTTCCTAGTGACGGATTGAAGTTCCTACAGTTTTCACTGTAAATCCGAGTTGGGGCTAGTAAATCCCCATATATATGTATTCAGTGTGTTTTGCACCCGAAAAAAATTTGTGTTCCCATCAAGATAGGTGAAGGACAGCTTTCACACAAATATATATCTCAGAACTGAGATTGTGGAGAGACATTCATTAATCTAATACAAATGGAAAGTGGTGCAGGGGTAACTATTAGTCTGGTTTCTCCGTCTTTTTCCATGTGCCGGTTTGAATTTCCTGTAGTTTTCACTGTAAAACCGAGTTGGAGCTAGTACCTCCCCATATATATGGATGGAGTGTAGTTTGCAACTGAAAGAAACTTTGTATTCTCTACAATCAAGTTAAAGTTCTCCTTTCACACAGTATTATCTCTAAGAACTGAGGATGTGGAGAGACGTTCGTTCTTGTAGCAAAAATGGAATGTGTCACAGGAGAAACCTTAAGAGTGTTTTTTCAGTCTGTTTCGTAGTGCCGGTTTGAAGTTCCTGCAGTTATCACTGTAAAATTGAGTTGGAGGTTGTACCTACCCATATATATGGATGGATTGTAGTTTGCAACTGAAAAGTCAATTTGTGTTCCCAAATATTTAGGTGAAGGACGGCTTTCACACACAACTATCTCTCAGAAATTAGCATGTGGAGAGACGTTCATTCATCTAGCACAAGGGGAACTGGTTGCAGGGGAAACTATTTTTCTGGTTTCTCAGTCTGTTTCCTAGTTACGGTTTGAAGTTCCTGCAGTTTTCACTGTAAATCCGAGTTGGAGATAGTAAATCCCAATATATATGGACGCAGTGTGTATTGCAAATGAAAGAAACTGTGTTCCTCAGAAGATAGGTGAAAGACGGCTTTTACACACACTTATCTCTCAGAAATGAGCATGTGGAAAGATGTTCGTTCATCTAGCACAAAGGGAACGGGTTGCAGGAGAAACTTTTTCTCTGGTTTCTCAGTCTGTTTCCTAGTGCATGTTTGAAGTTCCCGCATTTTTCACTGTAAATCAGATTTGGAGGTAGTACCACCCCATATATATGGATGGAGTGTAGTTTGCAACTGTAAAGGAATTTTGTGTTCCCAACAAGCTAGGTGAAAGATGGCTTTGAAACACAATTATCTCTCTGAAATGAGCATGTTGAGAGACGTTCGTTCATCTAGGACAAATGGGACGGTTTGCAGGAGAAACTTATATTCTTGTTTCTCAGTCTGATTCCTAGTACCGGTTTGAAGTTCATGCAGGTTTCACTGTAAATCCGAGTTGGAACTAGCACCTCCCCATATATATGGATGGAATGTAGTTAGCAACTGAGAAGAAACGTTGTGTTCTCAACAAGCTAGAAGAATGACGGCTTTCACACACACTTATCTCTCAGAACTGAGCAAGTGGAGAGACGTTCGTTCATCTAGCACAATAGGAAAGGGATGCAGGGGAAGTTTTACTCTTGTTTCACTGGCTGTTTCCTAGTGACGTTTAGAAGTTCCTGTAGTTTTCACTGTAAATTCGAGTTGGTGCTAGAAAATCCCCATATATATGGATGCAGTGTATTTTGCAAATGAAATGAAATTGTGTTCCCAAAACTAGCTAGGTGAAGGACGGCTTTCACACACATTTATCTCTCAGAACTGAGCATGTGGGGAGACTTTCATTCATCTAGCACAAAGGGAAATGTTTGCAGGAGAAAGTATTTGTCTGGTTTCTCATTCTGTTTCCAAGTGCCGGTTTGAAGTTCCTTCAGTTGTCACTGTAATATCCATTTGGACCTAGATCCTACCCATGTAAATTGATGGATTGTATTTTGTAACTGAAAAGAAACTTTGTGTTCCCAAGAAGCTAGGAGAAGGACGGAATTCACACACACTTATCTCTCAGAAATGAGCATGTGGAGAGACGTTCGTTCATCTAGCACAAAGGGAACGGTTTGCAGGAGAAACATATAGTGTGGATTCTCAGCCTGTTTCCTTCTGCATTTTGAAGATCCTGCAGTTTCCACTGTAATACCGAGTTGGAGATTGTACATTTCCATATATATGGATGGAATTTAGTTTGCAACTGAGAAGAAACTTTGTGTTCTCAACAAGCTAGAAGGACGGCGTTCACACACAATTATCTCTCAGAACTGAGCAAGTGGAGAGACATTCGTTCATCTAGCACAATAGGAAAGGGTTGCAGGGGAAGTTCTACTCTTGTTTCTCAGGCTGTTTCCTATTTACGGTTAGAAGTTCCAGCAGTTTTCACTGTAAATCCGAGTTGGTGCTAGGAAATCCCCATATACAGTGATGCAGTGTACTTTGCAAATGAAAAGAAATTGTGTTCCCAACAAGCTAGGTGATGGACGGATTTCACACACATTTATCTCTCAGAACTGAGCATGAGGGGGATTTTGGTTCATCTAGCACAAAGGGAAATGTTTGCAGGAGAAACTTTTTGTCTGGTTTCTCAGTCTGTTTCCTAGTTCCGTTTTGAATATCCTGCAGTTTTCACTGTAAATAAAAGTTGGAGGTAGTACCTACCCATATATATGGATGGACCCCAGTTTGCAACTGAAAAGAAACTTTATGTTCCCAAGAAGCTAGTTGAAGGACGGCTTTCACACACATTCATCTCTCAGAACTGAGCATGTTGAGAGAGTTTCGTTCATCTTGCACAAATGAAAGTGTTGCAGGAGAAACTTTATCTGTGTTTTCTTAGTCAGTTTCCTAGTGCGGATTTGAAGTTCCTTCAGTTCTCACTGTAATACCGAGTTGGAGCTTGTACCCAGCCATGTATATGAATGGAGTGTAGTTTGAAACTGAAAAGAAACTTTGTGTTCCCAACAAGCTAGTGGAAAGACGGCTTTCACTCGCAATTATCTCTCTGAAATGAGCATGTGGAGAGACGTTCGTTCATCTAGGACAAATGTGAAGTTTTGCAGGAGAAACTTTTTTCTTGTTTATCAGTCTGTTTCCTAGTACCGGATTGAAGTTCCTGCAGGTTTCACTGTAAAACCGAGTTGGAGCTTGTACCTCCCCATTTATATGGATGGAGTGTAGTTTGCAACAGAAAAGAAATATTCTATTCCCTAGAAGGTAGGTGAAGGGCGGCTTTCACACACACTTATCTCTCAGAACTGAGCATTTAGAGAGAATTTCGTTCATCTAGCACAAAATGAACGAGTTGCAGGAGAAGTTTTACTCTTGTTTATCAGTCTTTTTCCTAGTTATGGATTGAAGTTCCTGCAGTTTTCACCATAAATCCGAGTTGGGGCTAGTAAATCCCCATATATATGGATTCAGTGTATTTTGCACCCGAAAAGAATCTGTGTTCCCATCAAGGTAGGTGAAGGACAGCTTTCACACAAATTTATCTCTCAGAACTGAGCTTGTGGAGAGACATTCATTAATCTAATACAAATGGAACGGGTTGCAGGGGTAACTTTTAGTCTGGTTTCTCCATCTTTTTCCTTGTGCCGGTTTGAATATCCTGAAGTTTTTACTTTAAAACCAAGTTGGATCTAGTACCTCCCCATATAAATGGATGGAGTGTAGTTTGCAACTGAAAGAAACTTTGTATTCTCTACAATCTAGTTAAAGTTCTCCTTACACACAGTATTATCTCTAAGAACTGAGGATGTGGAGAGACGTTCGTTCATGTAGCAAAAATGGAATGGGTCACAGGAGAAACCTTAAGTGTGTTTCTTCAGTCTTTTTCGTAGTGCCGGTTTGAATTTCCTGCAGTTTTCACTGTAAAACTGAGTTGGAGGTTGTACCTACCCATATATATGGATGGATTGTAGTTTGCAAGTGAAAAGGCACTTTGTGTTCCCAAATATTTAGGTGAAGGACGGCTTTCACACACACTTATCTCTCAGAAATGAGCATGTGGAGAGACGTTCGTTCATCTAGCACAAGGGGAACTGGTTGCAGGGGAAAATTTTTGTCTGGTTTCTCAGTCTGTTTCCTAGTTACGGTTTGAAGTTCCTGCAGTTTTCACTGTAAATCCGAGTTGGAGATACTAAATCCCAATATATATGGATGCAGTGTATATTGCAAATGAAAAGAGATTGTATTCTTCAGAAGATAGGTGAAAGACGGCTTTTACACACACTTATCTCTCAGATATAAGCATGTGGAATGACGTTCGTTCATCTCGCAAAAAAGGAATGGGTTGCAGGGGAAACTTTATCTCAATTTTGTTAGTCTGTTTCCTAGAGCCTGTTTGAAGTTCCTCCAGTTTTCACAGTAAAACCGAATTGGAGCTAGTACCTCCCCATATATATGGATGGAGTTAATTTTAACTGAAAGAAACTTTGTGTTCCCAACAAGCTAGGTGAAAGACGGCTTTTACACACACATAATTCTCAGAACTGATCATGTGGAGTGACGTTCGTTAATCTAGCACAAATTGTACTGGTTGCAGGGAAACTTTTGTCTGGTTTCTCAGTCTGTTTCCTAGTGCTGGTTTGAAGTTCCTTCAGTTTTCAATGTAAAAATTATTTCGAGCTTATACCTCCCCATATATAAGTATGGTGTGTAGTTTGCAACTGAATAGAAACTCTGTGTTCCCAACAAGGTGAAAGACGGCATTTACACACACTTATCTCTCTGAAATGAGCATTTGGAGAGACGTTCGTTATCTAGCACAAAGGGAATAGGTTGCAGGGGAAATTTTTGTCTGGTTTCTCAGTCTGTTTCCTAGTGACGGTTTGAATTTCTTGCAGTTTTCACTGTAAATCCGATTTGTAGCTAGTAAATCCCTATATATATGGATGCAGTGTAATTTGCAAATGAAAAGAAATTGTGTTCCTCAGAAGCTAGGTGAAAGAAGGCTTTTACACCCACTTATCTCTCAGAAATGAGCATGTGGAGAGACGTTCGTTCATCTCGCAAAAAAGGAATGGGTTGCAGGAGAAACTTTATCTTCAGTTACTCAGTCCGTTTCCTAGTGCCGGTTTGAAGTTCCTGCAGGTTTCACTGTAAAAATTAGTTGGAGCTAATACCTCCTCATATATATGTAAGCTTTTTTAGTTTGCAACCGGAAAGAAACTCTGTGTTCCCAACAAGCAACGTGAAGGACGGCTTTCACTCACACTTATCTCTCAGAAATGAGCATGTGGGGAGACTTTCGTTCATCTAGCACAAAGGGAAATGGTTGCAGGGGAAACTTATTGTCTGCTTTTTCAGTCTGTTTCCTAGTGCCGTTTTGAATATCCTGCAGTTTTCACTGTAAATACTAGTTGGAGGTAGTACATACCCATATATATTGATGGACCTCAGTTTGCAACTGAAAAGAAACTTTATGTTCCCAAGAAGCTATTTGAAGTACGGCTTTCACACACAATCATCTCTCAGAACTGAGCATGTGGATAGAGGTTCGTTCATCTTGCACAATGAAAGTGATTCAGGAGAAACTTTATCTGTGGTTTTTCAGTCAGTTTCCTAGTGCCTATTTGATGTTCCTTCAGTTCTCACTGTAATACCGAGTTGGAGCTTGTACCCAGCCATGTATATGAATGGAGTGTAGTTTGCAACTGAAAAGAAACTATGTGTTCCAAACAAGCTAGAGGAAAGACGGCTTTCACTCACAATTATCTCTCTGAAATGAGCATGTGGAGAGACGTTCGTTCATCTAGGACAAAGGTGAAGGTTTGCAGGAGAAACTTTTTTCTTGTTTATCAGTCTGATTCTTGGTACCGGTTTGAAGTTCCTGCAGGTTTCACTGTAAAACCGAGTTGGAGCTTGTACCTCCCCATTTATATGGATGGAGTGTAGTTTGCAACAGAAAAGAAATATTCTATTCCCTAGAAGGTAGGTGAAGGGCGGCTTTCACACACACTTATCTCTCAGAACTGAGCATTAGGGAGAAGTTCGTTCATCTAGCACAAAATTAATGAGTTGCAGGAGAAGTTTTACTCTTGTTTCTCAGTCTGTTTCCTAGTGACGGATTGAAGTTCCTACAGTTTTCACTGTAAATCCGAGTTGGGGCTAGTAAATCCCCATATATATGTATTCAGTGTGTTTTGCACCCGAAAAAAATCTGTGTTCCCATCAAGATAGGTGAAGGACAGCTTTCACACAAATATATATCTCAGAACTGAGATTGTGGAGAGACATTCATTAATCTAATACAAATGGAAAGTGGTGCAGGGGTAACTATTAGTCTGGTTTCTCCGTCTTTTTCCATGTGCCGGTTTGAATTTCCTGTAGTTTTCACTGTAAAACCGAGTTGGAGCTAGTACCTCCCCATATATATGGATGGAGTGTAGTTTGCAACTGAAAGAAACTTTGTATTCTCTACAATCAAGTTAAAGTTCTCCTTTCACACAGTATTATCTCTAAGAACTGAGGATGTGTAGAGACGTTCGTTCTTGTAGCAAAAATGGAATGTGTCACAGGAGAAACCTTAAGAGTGTTTTTTCAGTCTGTTTCGTAGTGCCGGTTTGAAGTTCCTGCAGTTATCACTGTAAAATTGAGTTGGAGGTTGTACCTACCCATATATATGGATGGATTGTAGTTTGCAACTGAAAAGTCAATTTGTGTTCCCAAATATTTAGGTGAAGGACGGCTTTCACACACAACTATCTCTCAGAAATTAGCATGTGGAGAGACGTTCATTCATCTAGCACAAGGGGAACTGGTTGCAGGGGAAACTATTTTTCTGGTTTCTCAGTCTGTTTCCTAGTTACGGTTTGAAGTTCCTGCAGTTTTCACTGTAAATCCGAGTTGGAGATAGTAAATCCCAATATATATGGACGCAGTGTGTATTGCAAATGAAAGAAACTGTGTTCCTCAGAAGATAGGTGAAAGACGGCTTTTACACACACTTATCTCTCAGAAATGAGCATGTGGAAAGATGTTCGTTCATCTAGCACAAAGGGAACGGGTTGCAGGAGAAACTTTTTCTCTGGTTTCTCAGTCTGTTTCCTAGTGCATGTTTGAAGTTCCCGCATTTTTCACTGTAAATCAGATTTGGAGGTAGTACCACCCCATATATATGGATGGAGTGTAGTTTGCAACTGTAAAGGAATTTTGTGTTCCCAACAAGCTAGGTGAAAGATGGCTTTGAAACACAATTATCTCTCTGAAATGAGCATGTTGAGAGACGTTCGTTCATCTAGGACAAATGGGACGGTTTGCAGGAGAAACTTATATTCTTGTTTCTCAGTCTGATTCCTAGTACCGGTTTGAAGTTCATGCAGGTTTCACTGTAAATCCGAGTTGGAACTAGCACCTCCCCATATATATGGATGGAATGTAGTTAGCAACTGAGAAGAAACGTTGTGTTCTCAACAAGCTAGAAGAATGACGGCTTTCACACACACTTATCTCTCAGAACTGAGCAAGTGGAGAGATGTTCGTTCATCTAGCACAATAGGAAAGGGATGCAGGGGAAGTTTTACTCTTGTTTCACTGGCTGTTTCCTAGTGACGTTTAGAAGTTCCTGTAGTTTTCACTGTAAATTCGAGTTGGTGCTAGAAAATCCCCATATATATGGATGCAGTGTATTTAGCAAATGAAATGAAATTGTGTTCCCAAAACTAGCTAGGTGAAGGACGGCTTTCACACACATTTATCTCTCAGAACTGAGCATGTGGGGAGACTTTCATTCATCTAGCACAAAGGGAAATGTTTGCAGGAGAAAGTATTTGTCTGGTTTCTCATTCTGTTTCCAAGTGCCGGTTTGAAGTTCCTTCAGTTGTCACTGTAATATCCATTTGGACCTAGATCCTACCCATGTAAATTGATGGATTGTATTTTGTAACTGAAAAGAAACTTTGTGTTCCCAAGAAGCTAGGAGAAGGACGGAATTCACACACACTTATCTCTCAGAAATGAGCATGTGGAGAGACGTTCGTTCATCTAGCACAAAGGGAACGGTTTGCAGGAGAAACATATAGTGTGGATTCTCAGCCTGTTTCCTTCTGCATTTTGAAGATCCTGCAGTTTCCACTGTAATACCGAGTTGGAGATTGTACATTTCCATATATATGGATGGAATTTAGTTTGCAACTGAGAAGAAACTTTGTGTTCTCAACAAGCTAGAAGGACGGCGTTCACACACAATTATCTCTCAGAACTGAGGAAGTGGAGAGACATTCGTTCATCTAGCACAATAGGAAAGGGTTGCAGGGGAAGTTCTACTCTTGTTTCTCAGGCTGTTTCCTATTTACGGTTAGAAGTTCCAGCAGTTTTCACTGTAAATCCGAGTTGGTGCTAGGAAATCCCCATATACAGTGATGCAGTGTACTTTGCAAATGAAAAGAAATTGTGTTCCCAACAAGCTAGGTGATGGACGGATTTCACACACATTTATCTCTCAGAACTGAGCATGAGGGGGATTTTGGTTCATCTAGCACAAAGGGAAATGTTTGCAGGAGAAACTTTTTGTCTGGTTTCTCAGTCTGTTTCCTAGTTCCGTTTTGAATATCCTGCAGTTTTCACTGTAAATAAAAGTTGGAGGTAGTACCTACCCATATATATGGATGGACCCCAGTTTGCAACTGAAAAGAAACTTTATGTTCCCAAGAAGCTAGTTGAAGGACGGCTTTCACACACATTCATCTCTCAGAACTGAGCATGTTGAGAGAGTTTCGTTCATCTTGCACAAATGAAAGTGTTGCAGGAGAAACTTTATCTGTGTTTTCTTAGTCAGTTTCCTAGTGCGGATTTGAAGTTCCTTCAGTTCTCACTGTAATACCGAGTTGGAGCTTGTACCCAGCCATGTATATGAATGGAGTGTAGTTTGAAACTGAAAAGAAACTTTGTGTTCCCAACAAGCTAGTGGAAAGACGGCTTTCACTCGCAATTATCTCTCTGAAATGAGCATGTGGAGAGACGTTCGTTCATCTAGGACAAATGTGAAGTTTTGCAGGAGAAACTTTTTTCTTGTTTATCAGTCTGTTTCCTAGTACCGGATTGAAGTTCCTGCAGGTTTCACTGTAAAACCGAGTTGGAGCTTGTACCTCCCCATTTATATGGATGGAGTGTAGTTTGCAACAGAAAAGAAATATTCTATTCCCTAGAAGGTAGGTGAAGGGCGGCTTTCACACACACTTATCTCTCAGAACTGAGCATTTAGAGAGAATTTCGTTCATCTAGCACAAAATGAACGAGTTGCAGGAGAAGTTTTACTCTTGTTTATCAGTCTTTTTCCTAGTTATGGATTGAAGTTCCTGCAGTTTTCACCATAAATCCGAGTTGGGGCTAGTAAATCCCCATATATATGGATTCAGTGTATTTTGCACCCGAAAAGAATCTGTGTTCCCATCAAGGTAGGTGAAGGACAGCTTTCACACAAATTTATCTCTCAGAACTGAGCTTGTGGAGAGACATTCATTAATCTAATACAAATGGAACGGGTTGCAGGGGTAACTTTTAGTCTGGTTTCTCCATCTTTTTCCTTGTGCCGGTTTGAATATCCTGAAGTTTTTACTTTAAAACCAAGTTGGATCTAGTACCTCCCCATATAAATGGATGGAGTGTAGTTTGCAACTGAAAGAAACTTTGTATTCTCTACAATCTAGTTAAAGTTCTCCTTACACACAGTATTATCTCTAAGAACTGAGGATGTGGAGAGACGTTCGTTCATGTAGCAAAAATGGAATGGGTCACAGGAGAAACCTTAAGTGTGTTTCTTCAGTCTTTTTCGTAGTGCCGGTTTGAATTTCCTGCAGTTTTCACTGTAAAACTGAGTTGGAGGTTGTACCTACCCATATATATGGATGGATTGTAGTTTGCAAGTGAAAAGGCACTTTGTGTTCCCAAATATTTAGGTGAAGGACGGCTTTCACACACACTTATCTCTCAGAAATGAGCATGTGGAGAGACGTTCGTTCATCTAGCACAAGGGGAACTGGTTGCAGGGGAAAATTTTTGTCTGGTTTCTCAGTCTGTTTCCTAGTTACGGTTTGAAGTTCCTGCAGTTTTCACTGTAAATCCGAGTTGGAGATACTAAATCCCAATATATATGGATGCAGTGTATATTGCAAATGAAAAGAGATTGTATTCTTCAGAAGATAGGTGAAAGACGGCTTTTACACACACTTATCTCTCAGATATAAGCATGTGGAATGACGTTCGTTCATCTCGCAAAAAAGGAATGGGTTGCAGGGGAAACTTTATCTCAATTTTGTTAGTCTGTTTCCTAGAGCCTGTTTGAAGTTCCTCCAGTTTTCACAGTAAAACCGAATTGGAGCTAGTACCTCCCCATATATATGGATGGAGTTAATTTTAACTGAAAGAAACTTTGTGTTCCCAACAAGCTAGGTGAAAGACGGCTTTTACACACACATAATTCTCAGAACTGATCATGTGGAGAGACGTTCGTTAATCTAGCACAAATTGTACTGGTTGCAGGGAAACTTTTGTCTGGTTTCTCAGTCTGTTTCCTAGTGCTGGTTTGAAGTTCCTTCAGTTTTCAATGTAAAAATTATTTCGAGCTTATACCTCCCCATATATAAGTATGGTGTGTAGTTTGCAACTGAATAGAAACTCTGTGTTCCCAACAAGGTGAAAGACGGCATTTACACACACTTATCTCTCTGAAATGAGCATTTGGAGAGACGTTCGTTATCTAGCACAAAGGGAATAGGTTGCAGGGGAAATTTTTGTCTGGTTTCTCAGTCTGTTTCCTAGTGACGGTTTGAATTTCTTGCAGTTTTCACTGTAAATCCGATTTGTAGCTAGTAAATCCCTATATATATGGATGCAGTGTAATTTGCAAATGAAAAGAAATTGTGTTCCTCAGAAGCTAGGTGAAAGAAGGCTTTTACACCCACTTATCTCTCAGAAATGAGCATGTGGAGAGACGTTCGTTCATCTCGCAAAAAAGGAATGGGTTGCAGGAGAAACTTTATCTTCAGTTACTCAGTCCGTTTCCTAGTGCCGGTTTGAAGTTCCTGCAGGTTTCACTGTAAAAATTAGTTGGAGCTAATACCTCCTCATATATATGTAAGCTTTTTTAGTTTGCAACCGGAAAGAAACTCTGTGTTCCCAACAAGCAACGTGAAGGACGGCTTTCACTCACACTTATCTCTCAGAAATGAGCATGTGGGGAGACTTTCGTTCATCTAGCACAAAGGGAAATGGTTGCAGGGGAAACTTATTGTCTGCTTTTTCAGTCTGTTTCCTAGTGCCGTTTTGAATATCCTGCAGTTTTCACTGTAAATACTAGTTGGAGGTAGTACATACCCATATATATTGATGGACCTCAGTTTGCAACTGAAAAGAAACTTTATGTTCCCAAGAAGCTATTTGAAGTACGGCTTTCACACACAATCATCTCTCAGAACTGAGCATGTGGATAGAGGTTCGTTCATCTTGCACAATGAAAGTGATTCAGGAGAAACTTTATCTGTGGTTTTTCAGTCAGTTTCCTAGTGCCTATTTGATGTTCCTTCAGTTCTCACTGTAATACCGAGTTGGAGCTTGTACCCAGCCATGTATATGAATGGAGTGTAGTTTGCAACTGAAAAGAAACTATGTGTTCCAAACAAGCTAGAGGAAAGACGGCTTTCACTCACAATTATCTCTCTGAAATGAGCATGTGGAGAGACGTTCGTTCATCTAGGACAAAGGTGAAGGTTTGCAGGAGAAACTTTTTTCTTGTTTATCAGTCTGATTCTTGGTACCGGTTTGAAGTTCCTGCAGGTTTCACTGTAAAACCGAGTTGGAGCTTGTACCTCCCCATTTATATGGATGGAGTGTAGTTTGCAACAGAAAAGAAATATTCTATTCCCTAGAAGGTAGGTGAAGGGCGGCTTTCACACACACTTATCTCTCAGAACTGAGCATTAGGGAGAAGTTCGTTCATCTAGCACAAAATTAATGAGTTGCAGGAGAAGTTTTACTCTTGTTTCTCAGTCTGTTTCCTAGTGACGGATTGAAGTTCCTACAGTTTTCACTGTAAATCCGAGTTGGGGCTAGTAAATCCCCATATATATGTATTCAGTGTGTTTTGCACCCGAAAAAAATCTGTGTTCCCATCAAGATAGGTGAAGGACAGCTTTCACACAAATATATATCTCAGAACTGAGATTGTGGAGAGACATTCATTAATCTAATACAAATGGAAAGTGGTGCAGGGGTAACTATTAGTCTGGTTTCTCCGTCTTTTTCCATGTGCCGGTTTGAATTTCCTGTAGTTTTCACTGTAAAACCGAGTTGGAGCTAGTACCTCCCCATATATATGGATGGAGTGTAGTTTGCAACTGAAAGAAACTTTGTATTCTCTACAATCAAGTTAAAGTTCTCCTTTCACACAGTATTATCTCTAAGAACTGAGGATGTGTAGAGACGTTCGTTCTTGTAGCAAAAATGGAATGTGTCACAGGAGAAACCTTAAGAGTGTTTTTTCAGTCTGTTTCGTAGTGCCGGTTTGAAGTTCCTGCAGTTATCACTGTAAAATTGAGTTGGAGGTTGTACCTACCCATATATATGGATGGATTGTAGTTTGCAACTGAAAAGTCAATTTGTGTTCCCAAATATTTAGGTGAAGGACGGCTTTCACACACAACTATCTCTCAGAAATTAGCATGTGGAGAGACGTTCATTCATCTAGCACAAGGGGAACTGGTTGCAGGGGAAACTATTTTTCTGGTTTCTCAGTCTGTTTCCTAGTTACGGTTTGAAGTTCCTGCAGTTTTCACTGTAAATCCGAGTTGGAGATAGTAAATCCCAATATATATGGACGCAGTGTGTATTGCAAATGAAAGAAACTGTGTTCCTCAGAAGATAGGTGAAAGACGGCTTTTACACACACTTATCTCTCAGAAATGAGCATGTGGAAAGATGTTCGTTCATCTAGCACAAAGGGAACGGGTTGCAGGAGAAACTTTTTCTCTGGTTTCTCAGTCTGTTTCCTAGTGCATGTTTGAAGTTCCCGCATTTTTCACTGTAAATCAGATTTGGAGGTAGTACCACCCCATATATATGGATGGAGTGTAGTTTGCAACTGTAAAGGAATTTTGTGTTCCCAACAAGCTAGGTGAAAGATGGCTTTGAAACACAATTATCTCTCTGAAATGAGCATGTTGAGAGACGTTCGTTCATCTAGGACAAATGGGACGGTTTGCAGGAGAAACTTATATTCTTGTTTCTCAGTCTGATTCCTAGTACCGGTTTGAAGTTCATGCAGGTTTCACTGTAAATCCGAGTTGGAACTAGCACCTCCCCATATATATGGATGGAATGTAGTTAGCAACTGAGAAGAAACGTTGTGTTCTCAACAAGCTAGAAGAATGACGGCTTTCACACACACTTATCTCTCAGAACTGAGCAAGTGGAGAGACGTTCGTTCATCTAGCACAATAGGAAAGGGATGCAGGGGAAGTTTTACTCTTGTTTCACTGGCTGTTTCCTAGTGACGTTTAGAAGTTCCTGTAGTTTTCACTGTAAATTCGAGTTGGTGCTAGAAAATCCCCATATATATGGATGCAGTGTATTTTGCAAATGAAATGAAATTGTGTTCCCAAAACTAGCTAGGTGAAGGACGGCTTTCACACACATTTATCTCTCAGAACTGAGCATGTGGGGAGACTTTCATTCATCTAGCACAAAGGGAAATGTTTGCAGGAGAAAGTATTTGTATGGTTTCTCATTCTGTTTCCAAGTGCCGGTTTGAAGTTCCTTCAGTTGTCACTGTAATATCCATTTGGACCTAGATCCTACCCATGTAAATTGATGGATTGTATTTTGTAACTGAAAAGAAACTTTGTGTTCCCAAGAAGCTAGGAGAAGGACGGAATTCACACACACTTATCTCTCAGAAATGAGCATGTGGAGAGACGTTCGTTCATCTAGCACAAAGGGAACGGTTTGCAGGAGAAACATATAGTGTGGATTCTCAGCCTGTTTCCTTCTGCATTTTGAAGATCCTGCAGTTTCCACTGTAATAGCGAGTTGGAGATTGTACATTTCCATATATATGGATGGAATGTAGTTTGCAACTGAGAAGAAACTTTGTGTTCTCAACAAGCTAGAAGGACGGCGTTCACACACAATTATCTCTCAGAACTGAGCAAGTGGAGAGACATTCGTTCATCTAGCACAATAGGAAAGGGTTGCAGGGGAAGTTCTACTCTTGTTTCTCAGGCTGTTTCCTATTTACGGTTAGAAGTTCCAGCAGTTTTCACTGTAAATCCGAGTTGGTGCTAGGAAATCCCCATATACAGTGATGCAGTGTACTTTGCAAATGAAAAGAAATTGTGTTCCCAACAAGCTAGGTGATGGACGGATTTCACACACATTTATCTCTCAGAACTGAGCATGAGGGGGATTTTGGTTCATCTAGCACAAAGGGAAATGTTTGCAGGAGAAACTTTTTGTCTGGTTTCTCAGTCTGTTTCCTAGTTCCGTTTTGAATATCCTGCAGTTTTCACTGTAAATAAAAGTTGGAGGTAGTACCTACCCATATATATGGATGGACCCCAGTTTGCAACTGAAAAGAAACTTTATGTTCCCAAGAAGCTAGTTGAAGGACGGCTTTCACACACATTCATCTCTCAGAACTGAGCATGTTGAGAGAGTTTCGTTCATCTTGCACAAATGAAAGTGTTGCAGGAGAAACTTTATCTGTGTTTTCTTAGTCAGTTTCCTAGTGCGGATTTGAAGTTCCTTCAGTTCTCACTGTAATACCGAGTTGGAGCTTGTACCCAGCCATGTATATGAATGGAGTGTAGTTTGAAACTGAAAAGAAACTTTGTGTTCCCAACAAGCTAGTGGAAAGACGGCTTTCACTCGCAATTATCTCTCTGAAATGAGCATGTGGAGAGACGTTCGTTCATCTAGGACAAATGTGAAGTTTTGCAGGAGAAACTTTTTTCTTGTTTATCAGTCTGTTTCCTAGTACCGGATTGAAGTTCCTGCAGGTTTCACTGTAAAACCGAGTTGGAGCTTGTACCTCCCCATTTATATGGATGGAGTGTAGTTTGCAACAGAAAAGAAATATTCTATTCTCTAGAAGGTAGGTGAAGGGCGGCTTTCACACACACTTATCTCTCAGAACTGAGCATTTAGAGAGAATTTCGTTCATCTAGCACAAAATGAACGAGTTGCAGGAGAAGTTTTACTCTTGTTTATCAGTCTTTTTCCTAGTTATGGATTGAAGTTCCTGCAGTTTTCACCATAAATCCGAGTTGGGGCTAGTAAATCCCCATATATATGGATTCAGTGTATTTTGCACCCAAAAAGAATCTGTGTTCCCATCAAGGTAGGTGAAGGACAGCTTTCACACAAATTTATCTCTCAGAACTGAGCTTGTGGAGAGACATTCATTAATCTAATACAAATGGAACGGGTTGCAGGGGTAACTTTTAGTCTGGTTTCTCCATCTTTTTCCTTGTGCCGGTTTGAATATCCTGAAGTTTTTACTTTAAAACCAAGTTGGATCTAGTACCTCCCCATATAAATGGATGGAGTGTAGTTTGCAACTGAAAGAAACTTTGTATTCTCTACAATCTAGTTAAAGTTCTCCTTACACACAGTATTATCTCTAAGAACTGAGGATGTGGAGAGACGTTCGTTCATGTAGCAAAAATGGAATGGGTCACAGGAGAAACCTTAAGTGTGTTTCTTCAGTCTTTTTCGTAGTGCCGGTTTGAATTTCCTGCAGTTTTCACTGTAAAACTGAGTTGGAGGTTGTACCTACCCATATATATGGATGGATTGTAGTTTGCAAGTGAAAAGGCACTTTGTGTTCCCAAATATTTAGGTGAAGGACGGCTTTCACACACACTTATCTCTCAGAAATGAGCATGTGGAGAGACGTTCGTTCATCTAGCACAAGGGGAACTGGTTGCAGGGGAAAATTTTTGTCTGGTTTCTCAGTCTGTTTCCTAGTTACGGTTTGAAGTTCCTGCAGTTTTCACTGTAAATCCGAGTTGGAGATACTAAATCCCAATATATATGGATGCAGTGTATATTGCAAATGAAAAGAGATTGTATTCTTCAGAAGATAGGTGAAAGACGGCTTTTACACACACTTATCTCTCAGATATAAGCATGTGGAATGACGTTCGTTCATCTCGCAAAAAAGGAATGGGTTGCAGGGGAAACTTTATCTCAATTTTGTTAGTCTGTTTCCTAGAGCCTGTTTGAAGTTCCTCCAGTTTTCACAGTAAAACCGAATTGGAGCTAGTACCTCCCCATATATATGGATGGAGTTAATTTTAACTGAAAGAAACTTTGTGTTCCCAACAAGCTAGGTGAAAGACGGCTTTTACACACACATAATTCTCAGAACTGATCATGTGGAGAGACGTTCGTTAATCTAGCACAAATTGTACTGGTTGCAGGGAAACTTTTGTCTGGTTTCTCAGTCTGTTTCCTAGTGCTGGTTTGAAGTTCCTTCAGTTTTCAATGTAAAAATTATTTCGAGCTTATACCTCCCCATATATAAGTATGGTGTGTAGTTTGCAACTGAATAGAAACTCTGTGTTCCCAACAAGGTGAAAGACGGCATTTACACACACTTATCTCTCTGAAATGAGCATTTGGAGAGACGTTCGTTATCTAGCACAAAGGGAATAGGTTGCAGGGGAAATTTTTGTCTGGTTTCTCAGTCTGTTTCCTAGTGACGGTTTGAATTGCTTGCAGTTTTCACTGTAAATCCGATTTGTAGCTAGTAAATCCCTATATATATGGATGCAGTGTAATTTGCAAATGAAAAGAATTTGTGTTCCTCAGAAGCTAGGTGAAAGAAGGCTTTTACACCCACTTATCTCTCAGAAATGAGCATGTGGAGAGATGTTCGTTCATCTCGCAAAAAAGGAATGGGTTGCAGGAGAAACTTTATCTTCAGTTTCTCAGTCTGTTTCCTAGTGCCGGTTTGAAGTTCCTGCAGGTTTCACTGTAAAAATTAGTTGGAGCTAATACCTCCTCATATATATGTAAGCTTTTTTAGTTTGCAACTGAAAAGAAACTCTGTGTTCCCAACAAGCAACGTGAAGGACGGCTTTCACTCACACTTATCTCTCAGAAATGAGCATGTGGGGAGACTTTCGTTCATCTAGTACAAAGGGAAAGGATGGCAGGAGAAACTATTTTTCTGGTTTCTCAGTCTGTTTCCTAGTGCCGGTTTGAAGTTCCTTCAGTTGTCACTGTAATATCCATTTGGACCTAGATCCTACCCATCTAAATTGATGGATTGTATTTTGTAACTGAAAAGAAACTTTGTGTTCCCTACAAGCTAGGAGAAGGACGTAATTCACACACACTTATCTATCAGAAATGAGCATGTGGAGAGACGTTCGTTCATCTAGCACAAAGGGAACGGTTTGCAGGAGAAACATTTAGTGTGAATTCTCAGCCTGTTTCCTTCTGCATTTTGAAGATCCTGCAGGTTCCAATGTAATACCGAGTTGGAGATTGTACATTTCCATATATATGGATGGAATGTAGTTTGCAACTGAGAAGAAACTTTGTGTTCTCAACAAGCTAGAAGTAGGACGGCTTTCACACACCCTTATTTCTTAGAACTGATCATTTAGAGAGAAGTTCGTTCATCTAGCACAAAAGGAACGGGTTGCTGGAAAATTTTTACTCTTGTTTCTCAGTCTATTTCCTAGTTACGGATTGAAGTTCCTGTAGTTTTTAAAGTTAAACCTAGTTTCAGCTAGTACATACCCATATATATGGATGGAGTGTAGTTTGCAACTGAAAAGACACTTTGTGTTCCCAAATATTTAGGTGAAGGACGGCTATCACACACACTTATCTCTCAGAACTGAGCAAGTGGAGAGACGTTCGTTCATCTAGCACAATAGGAAAGGGATGCAGGGGAAGTTTTACTCTTGTTTCTCAGGCTGTTTCCTAGTGACGTTTAGAAGTTCCTGCAGTTTTCACTGTAAATTCGAGTTGGTACTAGAAAATCCCCATATATATGGATGCAGTGTATATTGCAGATGAATTGAAATTGTGTTCCCAAAACTAGCTAGGTGAAGTGCGGCTTTCACAGACATTTATCTCTCAGAACTGAGCATGTGGGGAGTCTTTCGTTCATCTAGCACAAAGGGAAATGTTTGCAGGAGAAAGTATTTGTCTGGTTTCTCAGTCTGTTTCCTAGTGCCGGTTTGAATTTCCTTCAGTTGTCACTGTAATATCCATTTGGACCTAGATCCTACCCATCTAAATTGATGGATTGTATTTTGTAACTGAAAAGAAACTTTGTGTTCCCTACAAGCTAGGAGAAGGACGTAATTCACACACACTTATCTATCAGAAATGAGCATGTGGAGAGACGTTCGTTCATCTAGCACAAAGGGAACGGTTTGCAGGAGAAACATTTAGTGTGAATTCTCAGCCTGTTTCCTTCTGCATTTTGAAGATCCTGCAGGTTCCAATGTAATACCGAGTTGGAGATTGTACATTTCCATATATATGGATGGAATGTAGTTTGCAACTGAGAAGAAACTTTGTGTTCTCAACAAGCTAGAAGTAGGACGGCTTTCACACACCCTTATTTCTTAGAACTGATCATTTAGAGAGAAGTTCGTTCATCTAGCACAAAAGGAACGGGTTGCTGGAAAATTTTTACTCTTGTTTCTCAGTCTATTTCCTAGTTACGGATTGAAGTTCCTGTAGTTTTTAAAGTTAAACCTAGTTTCAGCTAGTACATACCCATATATATGGATGGAGTGTAGTTTGCAACTGAAAAGACACTTTGTGTTCCCAAATATTTAGGTGAAGGACGGCTATCACACACACTTATCTCTCAGAACTGAGCAAGTGGAGAGACGTTCGTTCATCTAGCACAATAGGAAAGGGATGCAGGGGAAGTTTTACTCTTGTTTCTCAGGCTGTTTCCTAGTGACGTTTAGAAGTTCCTGCAGTTTTCACTGTAAATTCGAGTTGGTACTAGAAAATCCCCATATATATGGATGCAGTGTATATTGCAGATGAATTGAAATTGTGTTCCCAAAACTAGCTAGGTGAAGTGCGGCTTTCACAGACATTTATCTCTCAGAACTGAGCATGTGGGGAGTCTTTCGTTCATCTAGCACAAAGGGAAATGTTTGCAGGAGAAAGTATTTGTCTGGTTTCTCAGTCTGTTTCCTAGTGCCGGTTTGAAGTTCCTTCAGTTGTCACTGTAATATCCATTTGGACCTAGATCCTACCCATCTAAATTGATGGATTGTATTTTGTAACTGAAAAGAAACTTTGTGTTCCCTACAAGCTAGGAGAAGGACGTAATTCACACACACTTATCTATCAGAAATGAGCATGTGGAGAGACGTTCGTTCATCTAGCACAAAGGGAACGGTTTGCAGGAGAAACATTTAGTGTGAATTCTCAGCCTGTTTCCTTCTGCATTTTGAAGATCCTGCAGGTTCCAATGTAATACCGAGTTGGAGATTGTACATTTCCATATATATGGATGGAATGTAGTTTGCAACTGAGAAGAAACTTTGTGTTCTCAACAAGCTAGAAGTAGGACGGCTTTCACACACCCTTATTTCTTAGAACTGATCATTTAGAGAGAAGTTCGTTCATCTAGCACAAAAGGAACGGGTTGCTGGAAAATTTTTACTCTTGTTTCTCAGTCTATTTCCTAGTTACGGATTGAAGTTCCTGTAGTTTTTAAAGTTAAACCTAGTTTCAGCTAGTACATACCCATATATGGATGGAGTGTAGTTTGCAACTGAAAAGACACTTTGTGTTCCCAAATATTTAGGTGAAGGACGGCTATCACACACACTTATCTCTCAGAACTGAGCAAGTGGAGAGACGTTCGTTCATCTAGCACAATAGGAAAGGGATGCAGGGGAAGTTTTACTCTTGTTTCTCAGGCTGTTTCCTAGTGACGTTTAAAAGTTCCTGCAGTTTTCACTGTAAATTCGAGTTGGTACTAGAAAATCCCCATATATATGGATGCAGTGTATATTGCAGATGAATTGAAATTGTGTTCCCAAAACTAGCTAGGTGAAGTGCGGCTTTCACAGACATTTATCTCTCAGAACTGAGCATGTGGGGAGTCTTTCGTTCATCTAGCACAAAGGGAAATGTTTGCAGGAGAAAGTATTTGTCTGGTTTCTCAGTCTGTTTCCTATTGCCGGTTTAAAGTTCCTTCAGTTGTCACTGTAATATCCATTTGGACCTAGAACCTACCCATATAAATTGATGGATTGTATTTTGTAACTGAAAAGAAACTTTGTGTTCCCAACAAGCTAGGAGAAGGACGGAATTCACACACACTTATCTCTCAGCAATGAGCATGTGGAGAGACGTTCGTTCATCTAGCACAAAGGGAACGGTTTGCAGGAGAAATATTTAGTGTGGATTCTCAGCCTGTTTCCTTCTGCATTTTGAAGATCCTGCAGGTTCCACTGTAATACCGAGTTGGAGATTGTACATTTCCATATATATGGATGGAATGTAGTTTGCAACTGAGAAGAAACTTTGTGTTCTCAACAAGCTAGAAAAAGGACGGCTTTCACACACAATTATCTCTCAGAACTGAGCAAGTGGAGAGACATTCGTTCATCTAGCACAATAGGAAAGGGATGCAGGGGAAGTTTTACTCTTGTTTCACTG
This sequence comes from Camelus ferus, assembly GCF_009834535.1. Lineage (NCBI taxonomy): Eukaryota > Metazoa > Chordata > Mammalia > Artiodactyla > Camelidae > Camelus > Camelus ferus. Next base: position 4,449,546 of record NC_045704.1, read on the forward strand.
GCTGTTTCCTAGTGACCTTTAGAAATTCCTGCAGTTTTCACTGTAAATTCGAGTTGGTGCTAGAAAATCCCCATATATATGGATGCAGTGTATTTTGCAAATGAAATGAAATTGTGTTCCCAAAACTAGCTAGGTGAAGGACGGCTTTCACACACATTTATCTCTCAGAACTGAGCATGTGGGGAGACTTTCGTTCATCTAGTACAAAGGGAAATATTTGCAGGGGAAACTTATTGTCTGCTTTTTCAGTCTGTTTCCTAGTGCCGTTTTGAATATCCTGCAGTTTTCACTGTAAATACTAGTTGGAGGTAGTACATACCCATATATATTGATGGACCTCAGTTTGCAACTGAAAAGAAACTTTATGTTCCCAAGAAGCTATTTGAAGTACGGCTTTCACACACAATCATCTCTCAGAACTGAGCATGTGGATAGAGGTTCGTTCATCTTGCACAATTAAAGTGATTCAGGAGAAACTTTATCTGTGGTTTTTCAGTCAGTTTCCTAGTGCGGATTTGAAGTTCCTTCAGTTCTCACTGTAATACCGAGTTGGAGCTTGTACCCAGCCATGTATATGAATGGAGTGTAGTTTGCAACTGAAAAGAAACTATGTGTTCCAAACAAGCTAGAGGAAAGACGGCTTTCACTCGCAATTATCTCTCTGAAATGAGCATGTGGAGAGACGTTCGTTCATCTAGGACAAAGGTGAAGGTTTGCAGGAGAAACTTTTTTCTTGTTTATCAGTCTGTTTCCTAGTACCGGTTTGAAGTTCCTGCAGGTTTCACTGTAAAACCGAGTTGGAGCTTGTACCTCCCCATTTATATGGATGGAGTGTAGTTTGCAACAGAAAAGAAATATTCTATTCCCTAGAAGGTAGGTGAAGGGCGGCTTTCACACACACTTATCTCTCAGAACTGAGCATTAGGGAGAAGTTCGTTCATCTAGCACAAAATGAACGAGTTGCAGGAGAAGTTTTACTCTTGTTTCTCAGTCTGTTTCCTAGTGACGGATTGAAGTTCCTACAGTTTTCACTGTAAATCCGAGTTGGGGCTAGTAAATCCCCATATATATGTATTCAGTGTGTTTTGCACCCGAAAAAAATTTGTGTTCCCATCAAGATAGGTGAAGGACAGCTTTCACACAAATATATATCTCAGAACTGAGATTGTGGAGAGACATTCATTAATCTAATACAAATGGAAAGGGGTGCAGGGGTAACTTTTAGTCTGGTTTCTCCGTCTTTTTCCATGTGCCGGTTTGAATTTCCTGTAGTTTTCACTGTAAAACCGAGTTGGAGCTAGTACCTCCCCATATAAATGGATGGAGTGTAGTTTGCAACTGAAAGAAACTTTGTATTCTCTACAATCAAGTTAAAGTTCTCCTTTCACACAGTATTATCTCTAAGAACTGAGGATGTGGAGAGACGTTCGTTCTTGTAGCAAAAATGGAATGTGTCACAGGAGAAACCTTAAGAGTGTTTTTTCAGTCTGTTTCGTAGTGCCGGTTTGAAGTTCCTGCAGTTATCACTGTAAAATTGAGTTGGAGGTTGTACCTACCCATATATATGGATGGATTGTAGTTTGCAACTGAAAAGTCAATTTGTGTTCCCAAATATTTAGGTGAAGGACGGCTTTCACACACAACTATCTCTCAGAAATTAGCATGTGGAGAGACGTTCGTTCATCTAGCACAAGGGGAACTGGTTGCAGGGGAAACTATTTTTCTGGTTTCTCAGTCTGTTTCCTAGTTACGGTTTGAAGTTCCTGCAGTTTTCACTGTAAATCCGAGTTGGAGATAGTAAATCCCAATATATATGGACGCAGTGTATATTGCAAATGAAAAGAAACTGTGTTCCTCAGAAGATAGGTGAAAGACGGCTTTTACACACACTTATCTCTCAGAAATGAGCATGTGGAAAGATGTTCGTTCATCTAGCACAAAGGGAACGGGTTGCAGGAGAAACTTTTTCTCTGATTTCTCAGTCTGTTTCCTAGTGCATGTTTGAAGTTCCCGCATTTTTCACTGTAAATCAGATTTGGAGGTAGTACCACCCCATATATATGGATGGAGTGTAGTTTGCAACTGTAAAGGAACTTTGTGTTCCCAACAAGCCAGGTGAAAGATGGCTTTGAAACACAATTATCTCTCTGAAATGAGCATGTTGAGAGACGTTCTTTCATCTAGGACAAATGGGACGGTTTGCAGGAGAAACTTATATTCTTGTTTCTCAGTCTGATTCCTAGTACCGGTTTGAAGTTCATGCAGGTTTCACTGTAAATCCGAGTTGGAACTAGCACCTCCCCATATATATGGATGGAATGTAGTTAGCAACTGAGAAGAAACGTTGTGTTCTCAACAAGCTAGAAGAATGACGGCATTCACACACACTTATCTCTCAGAACTGAGAAAGTGGAGAGACTTTCGTTCATCTAGCACAATAGGAAAGGGATGCAGGGGAAGTTTTACTCTTGTTTCACTTGCTGTTTCCTAGTGACGTTTAGAAGTTCCTGCAGTTTTCACTGTAAATTCGAGTTGGTGCTAGAAAATCCCCATATATATGGATGCAGTGTATTTTGCAAATGAAATGAAATTGTGTTCCCAAAACTAGCTAGGTGAAGGACGGTTTCACACACATTTATCTCTCAGAACTGAGCATGTGGGGAGACTTTCATTCATCTAGCACAAAGGGAAATGTTTGCAGGAGAAAGTATTTGTCTGGTTTCTCAGTCTGTTTCCTAGTGCCGGTTTGAAGATCCTTCAGTTGTCACTGTAATATCCATTTGGTCCTAGATCCTACCCATGTAAATTGATGGATTGTATTTTGTAACTGAAAAGAAACTTTGTGTTCCCAACAAGCTAGGAGAAGGACGGAATTCACACACACTTATCTCTCAGAAATGAGCATTTGGAGAGACGTTCGTTCATCTAGCACAAAGGGAACGGTTTGCAAGAGAAACATATAGTGTGGATTCTCAGCCTGTTTCCTTCTGCATTTTGAAGATCCTGCAGTTTCCACTGTAATAGCGAGTTGGAGATTGTACATTTCCATATATATGGATGGAATGTAGTTTGCAACTGAGAAGAAACTTTGTGTTCTCAACAAGCTAGAAGGACGGCGTTCACACACAATTATCTCTCAGAACTGAGCAAGTGGAGAGACATTCGTTCATCTAGCACAATAGGAAAGGGTTGCAGGGGAAGTTCTACTCTTGTTTCTCAGGCTGTTTCCTATTTACGGTTAGAAGTTCCAGCAGTTTTCACTGTAAATCCGAGTTGGTGCTAGGAAATCCCCATATATAGTGATGCAGTGTACTTTGCAAATGAAAAGAAATTGTGTTCCCAACAAGCTAGGTGAAGGACGGATTACACACACATTTATTTTTCAGAACTGAGCATGAGGGGGATTTTGGTTCATCTAGCACAAAGGGAAATGTTTGCAGGAGAAACTTTTTGTCTGGTTTCTCAGTCTGTTTCCTAGTGCCGTTTTGAATATCCTGCAGTTTTCACTGTAAATAAAAGTTGGAGGTAGTACCTACCCATATATATGGATGGACCCCAGTTTGCAACTGAAAAGAAACTTTATGTTCCCAAGAAGCTAGTTGAAGGACGGCTTTCACACACATTCATCTCTCAGAACTGAGCATGTTGAGAGAGTTTCGTTCGTCTTGCACAAATGAAAGTGTTGCAGGAGAAACTTTATCTGTGTTTTCTCAGTCAGTTTCCTAGTGCCGATTTGAAGTTCCTTCAGTTCTCACTGTAATACCGAGTTGGAGCTTGTACCCAGCCATGTATATGAATGGAGTGTAGTTTGAAACTGAAAAGAAACATTGTGTTCCCAACAAGCTAGTGGAAAGACGGCTTTCACTCGCAATTATCTCTCTGAAATGAGCATGTGGAGAGACGTTCGTTCATCTAGGACAAATGTGAAGTTTTGCAGGAGAAACTTTTTTCTTGTTTATCAGTCTGTTTCCTAGTACCGGATTGAAGTTCCTGCAGGTTTCACTGTAAAACCGAGTTGGAGCTTGTACCTCCCCATTTATATGGATGGAGTGTAGTTTGCAACAGAAAAGAAATATTCTATTCCCTAGAAGGTAGGTGAAGGGCGGCTTTCACACACACTTATCTCTCAGAACTGAGCATTTAGAGAGAATTTCGTTCATCTAGCACAAAATGAACGAGTTGCAGGAGAAGTTTTACTCTTGTTTATCAGTCTTTTTCCTAGTTATGGATTGAAGTTCCTGCAGTTTTCACCATAAATCCGAGTTGGGGCTAGTAAATCCCCATATATATGGATTCAGTGTATTTTGCACCCAAAAAGAATCTGTGTTCCCATCAAGGTAGGTGAAGGACAGCTTTCACACAAATTTATCTCTCAGAACTGAGCTTGTGGAGAGACATTCATTAATCTAATACAAATGGAACGGTTTGCAGGGGTAACTTTTAGTCTGGTTTCTCCATCTTTTTCCTTGTGCCGGTTTGAATATCCTGAAGTTTTTACTTTAAAACCGAGTTGGATCTAGTACCTCCCCATATAAATGGATGGAGTGTAGTTTGCAACTGAAAGAATCTTTGTATTCTCTACAATCTAGTTAAAGTTCTCCTTACACACAGTATTATTGCTAAGAACTGAGGATGTGGAGAGACGTTCGTTCATGTAGCAAAAATGGAATGGGTCACAGGAGAAACCTTAAGTGTGTTTCTTCAGTCTTTTTCGTAGTGCCGGTTTGAAGTTCCTGCAGTTTTCACTGTAAAACTGAGTTGGAGGTTGTACCTACCCATATATATGGATGGATTGTAGTTTGCAAGTGAAAAGTCACTTTGTGTTCCCAAATATTTAGGTGAAGGACGGCTTTCACACACACTTATCTCTCAGAAATGTGCATGTGGAGAGACGTTCGTTCATCTAGCACAAGGGGAACTGGTTGCAGGGGAAAATTTTTGTCTGGTTTCTCAGTCTGTTTCCTAGTAACGGTTTGAAGTTCCTTCAGTTCTCACTGTAATACCGAGTTGGAGCTTGTACCCAGCCATGTATATGAATGGAGTGTAGTTTGAAACTGAAAAGAATCTTTGTGTTCCCAACAAGCTAGTGGAAAGACGGCTTTCACTCGCAATTATCTCTCTGAAATGAGCATGTGGAGAGACGTTCGTTCATCTAGGACAAATGTGAAGTTTTGCAGGAGAAACTTTTTTCTTGTTTATCAGTCTGTTTCCTAGTACCGGATTGAAGTTCCTGCAGGTTTCACTGTAAAACCGAGTTGGAGCTTGTACCTCCCCATTTATATGGATGGAGTGTAGTTTGCAACAGAAAAGAAATATTCTATTCCCTAGAAGGTAGGTGAAGGGCGGCTTTCACACACACTTATCTCTCAGAACTGAGCATTTAGAGAGAATTTCGTTCATCTAGCACAAAATGAACGAGTTGCAGGAGAAGTTTTACTCTTGTTTATCAGTCTTTTTCCTAGTTATGGATTGAAGTTCCTGCAGTTTTCACCATAAATCCGAGTTGGGGCTAGTAAATCCCCATATATATGGATTCAGTGTATTTTGCACCCGAAAAGAATCTGTGTTCCCATCAAGGTAGGTGAAGGACAGCTTTCACACAAATTTATCTCTCAGAACTGAGCTTGTGGAGAGACATTCATTAATCTAATACAAATGGAACGGGTTGCAGGGGTAACTTTTAGTCTGGTTTCTCCATCTTTTTCCTTGTGCCGGTTTGAATATCCTGAAGTTTTTACTATAAAACCAAGTTGGATCTAGTACCTCCCCATATAAATGGATGGAGTGTAGTTTGCAACTGAAAGAAACTTTGTATTCTCTACAATCTAGTTAAAGTTCTCCTTACACACAGTATTATCTCTAAGAACTGAGGATGTGGAGAGACGTTCGTTCATGTAGCAAAAATGGAATGGGTCACAGGAGAAACCTTAAGTGTGTTTCTTCAGTCTTTTTCGTAGTGCCGGTTTGAATTTCCTGCAGTTTTCACTGTAAAACTGAGTTGGAGGTTGTACCTACCCATATATATGGATGGATTGTAGTTTGCAAGTGAAAAGGCACTTTGTGTTCCCAAATATTTAGGTGAAGGACGGCTTTCACACACACTTATCTCTCAGAAATGAGCATGTGGAGAGACGTTCGTTCATCTAGCACAAGAGGAACTGGTTGCAGGGGAAAATTTTTGTCTGGTTTCTCAGTCTGTTTCCTAGTTACTGTTTGAAGTTCCTGCAGTTTTCACTGTAAATCCGAGTTGGAGATACTAAATCCCAATATATATGGATGCAGTGTATATTGCAAATGAAAAGAGATTGTATTCTTCAGAAGATAGGTGAAAGACGGCTTTTACACACACTTATCTCTCAGATATAAGCATGTGGAATGACGTTCGTTCATCTCGCAAAAAAGGAATGGGTTGCAGGGGAAACTTTATCTCAATTTTGTTAGTCTGTTTCCTAGAGCCTGTTTGAAGTTCCTCCAGTTTTCACAGTAAAACCGAATTGGAGCTAGTACCTCCCCATATATATGGATGGAGTTAATTTTAACTGAAAGAAACTTTGTGTTCCCAACAAGCTAGGTGAAAACGGCTTTTACACACACATAATTCTCAGAACTGATCATGTGGAGAGACGTTCGTTAATCTAGCACAAATTGTACTGGTTGCAGGGAAACTTTTGTCTGGTTTCTCAGTCTGTTTCCTAGTGCTGGTTTGAAGTTCCTTCAGTTTTCAATGTAAAAATTATTTCGAGCTTATACCTCCCCATATATAAGTATGGTGTGTAGTTTGCAACTGAATAGAAACTCTGTGTTCCCAACAAGGTGAAAGACGGCATTTACACACACTTATCTCTCTGAAATGAGCATTTGGAGAGACGTTCGTTATCTAGCACAAAGGGAATAGGTTGCAGGGGAAATTTTTGTCTGGTTTCTCAGTCTGTTTCCTAGTGACGGTTTGAATTTCTTGCAGTTTTCACTGTAAATCCGATTTGTAGCTAGTAAATCCCTATATATATGGATGCAGTGTAATTTGCAAATGAAAAGAATTTGTGTTCCTCAGAAGCTAGGTGAAAGAAGGCTTTTACACCCACTTATCTCTCAGAAATGAGCATGTGGAGAGATGTTCGTTCATCTCGCAAAAAAGGAATGGGTTGCAGGAGAAACTTTATCTTCAGTTTCTCAGTCTGTTTCCTAGTGCCGGTTTGAAGTTCCTGCAGGTTTCACTGTAAAAATTAGTTGGAGCTAATACCTCCTCATATATATGTAAGCTTTTTTAGTTTGCAACTGAAAAGAAACTCTGTGTTCCCAACAAGCAACGTGAAGGACGGCTTTCACTCACACTTATCTCTCAGAAATGAGCATGTGGGGAGACTTTCGTTCATCTAGTACAAAGGGAAAGGATGGCAGGAGAAACTATTTTTCTGGTTTCTCAGTCTGTTTCCTAGTGCCGGTTTGAAGTTCCTTCAGTTGTCACTGTAATATCCATTTGGACCTAGATCCTACCCATCTAAATTGATGGATTGTATTTTGTAACTGAAAAGAAACTTTGTGTTCCCTACAAGCTAGGAGAAGGACGTAATTCACACACACTTATCTATCAGAAATGAGCATGTGGAGAGACGTTCGTTCATCTAGCACAAAGGGAACGGTTTGCAGGAGAAACATTTAGTGTGAATTCTCAGCCTGTTTCCTTCTGCATTTTGAAGATCCTGCAGGTTCCAATGTAATACCGAGTTGGAGATTGTACATTTCCATATATATGGATGGAATGTAGTTTGCAACTGAGAAGAAACTTTGTGTTCTCAACAAGCTAGAAGTAGGACGGCTTTCACACACCCTTATTTCTTAGAACTGATCATTTAGAGAGAAGTTCGTTCATCTAGCACAAAAGGAACGGGTTGCTGGAAAATTTTTACTCTTGTTTCTCAGTCTATTTCCTAGTTACGGATTGAAGTTCCTGTAGTTTTTAAAGTTAAACCTAGTTTCAGCTAGTACATACCCATATATATGGATGGAGTGTAGTTTGCAACTGAAAAGACACTTTGTGTTCCCAAATATTTAGGTGAAGGACGGCTATCACACACACTTATCTCTCAGAACTGAGCAAGTGGAGAGACGTTCGTTCATCTAGCACAATAGGAAAGGGATGCAGGGGAAGTTTTACTCTTGTTTCTCAGGCTGTTTCCTAGTGACGTTTAGAAGTTCCTGCAGTTTTCACTGTAAATTCGAGTTGGTACTAGAAAATCCCCATATATATGGATGCAGTGTATATTGCAGATGAATTGAAATTGTGTTCCCAAAACTAGCTAGGTGAAGTGCGGCTTTCACAGACATTTATCTCTCAGAACTGAGCATGTGGGGAGTCTTTCGTTCATCTAGCACAAAGGGAAATGTTTGCAGGAGAAAGTATTTGTCTGGTTTCTCAGTCTGTTTCCTAGTGCCGGTTTGAAGTTCCTTCAGTTGTCACTGTAATATCCATTTGGACCTAGATCCTACCCATCTAAATTGATGGATTGTATTTTGTAACTGAAAAGAAACTTTGTGTTCCCTACAAGCTAGGAGAAGGACGTAATTCACACACACTTATCTATCAGAAATGAGCATGTGGAGAGACGTTCGTTCATCTAGCACAAAGGGAACGGTTTGCAGGAGAAACATTTAGTGTGAATTCTCAGCCTGTTTCCTTCTGCATTTTGAAGATCCTGCAGGTTCCAATGTAATACCGAGTTGGAGATTGTACATTTCCATATATATGGATGGAATGTAGTTTGCAACTGAGAAGAAACTTTGTGTTCTCAACAAGCTAGAAGTAGGACGGCTTTCACACACCCTTATTTCTTAGAACTGATCATTTAGAGAGAAGTTCGTTCATCTAGCACAAAAGGAACGGGTTGCTGGAAAATTTTTACTCTTGTTTCTCAGTCTATTTCCTAGTTACGGATTGAAGTTCCTGTAGTTTTTAAAGTTAAACCTAGTTTCAGCTAGTACATACCCATATATATGGATGGAGTGTAGTTTGCAACTGAAAAGACACTTTGTGTTCCCAAATATTTAGGTGAAGGACGGCTATCACACACAATTATCTCTCAGAACTGAGCAAGTGGAGAGACGTTCGTTCATCTAGCACAATAGGAAAGGGATGCAGGGGAAGTTTTACTCTTGTTTCTCAGGCTGTTTCCTAGTGACGTTTAAAAGTTCCTGCAGTTTTCACTGTAAATTCGAGTTGGTACTAGAAAATCCCCATATATATGGATGCAGTGTATATTGCAGATGAATTGAAATTGTGTTCCCAAAACTAGCTAGGTGAAGTGCGGCTTTCACAGACATTTATCTCTCAGAACTGAGCATGTGGGGAGTCTTTCGTTCATCTAGCACAAAGGGAAATGTTTGCAGGAGAAAGTATTTGTCTGGTTTCTCAGTCTGTTTCCTAGTGCCGGTTTAAAGTTCCTTCAGTTGTCACTGTAATATCCATTTGGACCTAGAACCTACCCATATAAATTGATGGATTGTATTTTGTAACTGAAAAGAAACTTTGTGTTCCTAACAAGCTAGGAGAAGGACGGAATTCACACACACTTATCTCTCAGCAATGAGCATGTGGAGAGACGTTCGTTCATCTAGCACAAAGGGAACGGTTTGCAGGAGAAATATTTAGTGTGGATTCTCAGCCTGTTTCCTTCTGCATTTTGAAGATCCTGCAGGTTCCACTGTAATACCGAGTAGGAGATTGTACATTTCCATATATATGGATGGAATGTAGTTTGCAACTGAGAAGAAACTTTGTGTTCTCAACAAGCTAGAAAAAGGACGGCTTTCACACACAATTATCTCTCAGAACTGAGCAAGTGGAGAGACATTCGTTCATCTAGCACAATAGGAAAGGGATGCAGGGGAAGTTTTACTCTTGTTTCACTGGCTGTTTCCTAGTGACCTTTAGAAATTCCTGCAGTTTTCACTGTAAATTCGAGTTGGTGCTAGAAAATCCCCATATATATGGATGCAGTGTATTTTGCAAATGAAATGAAATTGTGTTCCCAAAACTAGCTAGGTGAAGGACGGCTTTCACACACATTTATCTCTCAGAACTGAGCATGTGGGGAGACTTTCGTTCATCTAGTACAAAGGGAAATATTTGCAGGGGAAACTTATTGTCTGCTTTTTCAGTCTGTTTCCTAGTGCCGTTTTGAATATCCTGCAGTTTTCACTGTAAATACTAGTTGGAGGTAGTACATACCCATATATATTGATGGACCTCAGTTTGCAACTGAAAAGAAACTTTATGTTCCCAAGAAGCTATTTGAAGTACGGCTTTCACACACAATCATCTCTCAGAACTGAGCATGTGGATAGAGGTTCGTTCATCTTGCACAATTAAAGTGATTCAGGAGAAACTTTATCTGTGGTTTTTCAGTCAGTTTCCTAGTGCGGATTTGAAGTTCCTTCAGTTCTCACTGTAATACCGAGTTGGAGCTTGTACCCAGCCATGTATATGAATGGAGTGTAGTTTGCAACTGAAAAGAAACTATGTGTTCCAAACAAGCTAGAGGAAAGACGGCTTTCACTCGCAATTATCTCTCTGAAATGAGCATGTGGAGAGACGTTCGTTCATCTAGGACAAAGGTGAAGGTTTGCAGGAGAAACTTTTTTCTTGTTTATCAGTCTGTTTCCTAGTACCGGTTTGAAGTTCCTGCAGGTTTCACTGTAAAACCGAGTTGGAGCTTGTACCTCCCCATTTATATGGATGGAGTGTAGTTTGCAACAGAAAAGAAATATTCTATTCCCTAGAAGGTAGGTGAAGGGCGGCTTTCACACACACTTATCTCTCAGAACTGAGCATTAGGGAAAAGTTCGTTCATCTAGCACAAAATGAACGAGTTGCAGGAGAAGTTTTACTCTTGTTTCTCAGTCTGTTTCCTAGTGACGGATTGAAGTTCCTACAGTTTTCACTGTAAATCCGAGTTGGGGCTAGTAAATCCCCATATATATGTATTCAGTGTGTTTTGCACCCGAAAAAATTTGTGTTCCCATCAAGATAGGTGAAGGACAGCTTTCACACAAATATATATCTCAGAACTGAGATTGTGGAGAGACATTCATTAATCTAATACAAATGGAAAGGGGTGCAGGGGTAACTTTTAGTCTGGTTTCTCCGTCTTTTTCCATGTGCCGGTTTGAATTTCCTGTAGTTTTCACTGTAAAACCGAGTTGGAGCTAGTACCTCCCCATATAAATGGATGGAGTGTAGTTTGCAACTGAAAGAAACTTTGTATTCTCTACAATCAAGTTAAAGTTCTCCTTTCACACAGTATTATCTCTAAGAACTGAGGATGTGGAGAGACGTTCGTTCTTGTAGCAAAAATGGAATGTGTCACAGGAGAAACCTTAAGAGTGTTTTTTCAGTCTGTTTCGTAGTGCCGGTTTGAAGTTCCTGCAGTTATCACTGTAAAATTGAGTTGGAGGTTGTACCTACCCATATATATGGATGGATTGTAGTTTGCAACTGAAAAGTCAATTTGTGTTCCCAAATATTTAGGTGAAGGACGGCTTTCACACACAACTATCTCTCAGAAATTAGCATGTGGAGAGACGTTCGTTCATCTAGCACAAGGGGAACTGGTTGCAGGGGAAACTATTTTTCTGGTTTCTCAGTCTGTTTCCTAGTTACGGTTTGAAGTTCCTGCAGTTTTCACTGTAAATCCGAGTTGGAGATAGTAAATCCCAATATATATGGACGCAGTGTATATTGCAAATGAAAAGAAACTGTGTTCCTCAGAAGATAGGTGAAAGACGGCTTTTACACACACTTATCTCTCAGAAATGAGCATGTGGAAAGATGTTCGTTCATCTAGCACAAAGGGAACGGGTTGCAGGAGAAACTTTTTCTCTGATTTCTCAGTCTGTTTCCTAGTGCATGTTTGAAGTTCCCGCATTTTTCACTGTAAATCAGATTTGGAGGTAGTACCACCCCATATATATGGATGGAGTGTAGTTGCAACTGTAAAGGAACTTTGTGTTCCCAACAAGCCAGGTGAAAGATGGCTTTGAAACACAATTATCTCTCTGAAATGAGCATGTTGAGAGACGTTCTTTCATCTAGGACAAATGGGACGGTTTGCAGGAGAAACTTATATTCTTGTTTCTCAGTCTGATTCCTAGTACCGGTTTGAAGTTCATGCAGGTTTCACTGTAAATCCGAGTTGGAACTAGCACCTCCCATATATATGGATGGAATGTAGTTAGCAACTGAGAAGAAACGTTGTGTTCTCAACAAGCTAGAAGAATGACGGCATTCACACACACTTATCTCTCAGAACTGAGAAAGTGGAGAGACTTTCGTTCATCTAGCACAATAGGAAAGGGATGCAGGGGAAGTTTTACTCTTGTTTCACTTGCTGTTTCCTAGTGACGTTTAGAAGTTCCTGCAGTTTTCACTGTAAATTCGAGTTGGTGCTAGAAAATCCCCATATATATGGATGCAGTGTATTTTGCAAATGAAATGAAATTGTGTTCCCAAAACTAGCTAGGTGAAGGACGGTTTCACACACATTTATCTCTCAGAACTGAGCATGTGGGAGACTTTCATTCATCTAGCACAAAGGGAAATGTTTGCAGGAGAAAGTATTTGTCTGGTTTCTCAGTCTGTTTCCTAGTGCCGGTTTGAAGATCCTTCAGTTGTCACTGTAATATCCATTTGGTCCTAGATCCTACCCATGTAAATTGATGGATTGTATTTTGTAACTGAAAAGAAACTTTGTGTTCCCAACAAGCTAGGAGAAGGACGGAATTCACACACACTTATCTCTCAGAAATGAGCATTTGGAGAGACGTTCGTTCATCTAGCACAAAGGGAACGGTTTGCAAGAGAAACATATAGTGTGGATTCTCAGCCTGTTTCCTTCTGCATTTTGAAGATCCTGCAGTTTCCACTGTAATAGCGAGTTGGAGATTGTACATTTCCATATATATGGATGGAATGTAGTTTGCAACTGAGAAGAAACTTTGTGTTCTCAACAAGCTAGAAGGACGGCGTTCACACACAATTATCTCTCAGAACTGAGCAAGTGGAGAGACATTCGTTCATCTAGCACAATAGGAAAGGGTTGCAGGGGAAGTTCTACTCTTGTTTCTCAGGCTGTTTCCTATTTACGGTTAGAAGTTCCAGCAGTTTTCACTGTAAATCCGAGTTGGTGCTAGGAAATCCCCATATATAGTGATGCAGTGTACTTTGCAAATGAAAAGAAATTGTGTTCCCAACAAGCTAGGTGAAGGACGGATTACACACACATTTATTTTCAGAACTGAGCATGAGGGGGATTTTGGTTCATCTAGCACAAAGGGAAATGTTTGCAGGAGAAACTTTTTGTCTGGTTTCTCAGTCTGTTTCCTAGTGCCGTTTTGAATATCCTGCAGTTTTCACTGTAAATAAAAGTTGGAGGTAGTACCTACCCATATATATGGATGGACCCCAGTTGCAACTGAAAAGAAACTTTATGTTCCCAAGAAGCTAGTTGAAGGACGGCTTTCACACACATTCATCTCTCAGAACTGAGCATGTTGAGAGAGTTTCGTTCGTCTTGCACAAATGAAAGTGTTGCAGGAGAAACTTTATCTGTGTTTTCTCAGTCAGTTTCCTAGTGCCGATTTGAAGTTCCTTCAGTTCTCACTGTAATACCGAGTTGGAGCTTGTACCCAGCCATGTATATGAATGGAGTGTAGTTTGAAACTGAAAAGAAACATTGTGTTCCCAACAAGCTAGTGGAAAGACGGCTTTCACTCGCAATTATCTCTCTGAAATGAGCATGTGGAGAGACGTTCGTTCATCTAGGAAAAATGTGGAAGTTTTGCAGGAGAAACTTTTTTCTTGTTTATCAGTCTGTTTCCTAGTACCGGATTGAAGTTCCTGCAGGTTTCACTGTAAAACCGAGTTGGAGCTTGTACCTCCCCATTTATATGGATGGAGTGTAGTTTGCAACAGAAAAGAAATATTCTATTCCCTAGAAGGTAGGTGAAGGGCGGCTTTCACACACACTTATCTCTCAGAACTGAGCATTAGAGAGAAGTTCGTTCATCTAGCACAAAATGAACGAGTTGCAGGAGAAGTTTTACTCTTGTTTATCAGTCTTTTTCCTAGTTATGGATTGAAGTCCTGCAGTTTTCACCATAAATCCGAGTTGGGGCTAGTAAATCCCCATATATATGGATTCAGTGTATTTTGCACCCAAAAAGAATCTGTGTTCCCATCAAGGTAGGTGAAGGACAGCTTTCACACAAATTTATCTCTCAGAACTGAGCTTGTGGAGAGACATTCATTAATCTAATACAAATGGAACGGTTTTGCAGGGGTAACTTTTAGTCTGGTTTCTCCATCTTTTTCCTTGTGCCGGTTGAATATCCTGAAGTTTTTTACTTTAAAACCGAGTTGGAATCTAGTACCTCCCATATAAATGGATGGAGTGTAGTTGCAACTGAAAGAATCTTTGTATTCTCTACAATCTAGTTAAAGTTCTCCTTACACACAGTATTATTGCTAAGAACTGAGGATGTGGAGAGACGTTCGTTCATGTAGCAAAAATGGAATGGGTCACAGGAGAACCTTAAGTGTGTTTCTTCAGTCTTTTTCGTAGTGCCGGTTTGAGTTCCTGCAGTTTTCACTGTAAAACTGAGTTGGAGGTTGTACCTACCCATATATATGGATGGATTGTAGTTTGCAAGTGAAAGTCACTTTGTGTTCCCAAATATTTAGGTGAAGGACGGCTTTCACACACACTTATCTCTCAGAAATGTGCATGTGGAGAGACGTTCGTTCATCTAGCACAAGGGGGAACTGGTTGCAGGGGAAAATTTTTGTCTGGTTTCTCAGTCTGTTTCCTAGTTACTGTTTGAAGTTCCTGCAGTTTTCACTGTAAATCCGAGTTGGAGATACTAAATCCCAATATATATGGATGCAGTGTATATTGCAAATGAAAAGAGATTGTATTCTTCAGAAGATAGGTGAAAGACGGCTTTTACACACACTTATCTCTCAGATATGAGCATGTGGAGTGACGTTCGTTCATCTCGCAAAAAAGGAATGGGTTGCAGGGGAAACTTTATCTCAATTTTGTTAGTCTGTTTCCTAGAGCCTGTTTGAAGTTCCTCCAGTTTTCACAGTAAAACAATTGGAGCTAGTACTCCCCATATATATGGATGGAGGTAATTTAACTGAAAGAAACTTTGTGTTCCCAACAAGCTAGGTGAAAGACGGCTTTTACACACAATAATTCTCAGAACTGATCATGTGGAGAGACGTTCGTTAATCTAGCACAAAGTGTATGGTTGCAGGGAAACTTTTGTCTGGTTCTCAGTCTTTCCTAGTGCTGGTTTGAGTTCCTGCAGTTTTCAATTTAAAAATTATTTCGAGCTTATACCTCCCCATATAAGTATGGTGTGTAGTTTGCAACTGAAAAGAAACTCTGTGTTCCCAACAAGGTGAAAGACGGCATTTACACACATTATCTCTCTGAAATGAGCATGTGGAGAGACTTTCGTTATCTAGCAAAGGGAATAGGTGGCAGGGGAAATTTTGTCTGGTTTCTCAGTCTGTTTCCTAGTGACGGTTTGAATTTCTTGCAGTTTTCAACTGTAAATCCGATTTGTAGCTAGTAAATCCCTATATATATGGATGCAGTGTAATTTGCAAATGAAAAGAAATTGTGTTCCTCAGAAGCTAGGTGAAAGAAGGCTTTTACACCCACTTATCTCTCAGAAATGAGCATGTGGAGAGACGTTCGTTCATCTCGCAAAAAAGGAATGGGTTGCAGGGAAAATTATCTTCAGTTACTCAGTCCGTTTCCTAGTGCCGGTTTTGAAGTTCCCGATTTTTCACTGTTAATCAGTTGGAGGTAGCCACCCATATATATGGATGGAGTGTAGTTTGCAACTGTAAAGGAACTTTGTGTTCCCAAAAAGCCAGGTGAAAGATGGCTTTGAAACACAATTATCTCTCTGAAATGAGCATGTTGAGAGACGTTCTTTCATCTAGGACAAATGGGACGGTTTTGCAGGAGAAACTTATATTCTTGTTTCTCAGTCTGATTCCTAGTACCGGTTGAAGTTCATGCGGTTCACTGTAAATCCGAGTTGGAAAACTAGCACCTCCCCTATATATGGATGGAATTGTAGTTAGCAACTGAGAGAAGAAACGTGTGTTCTCAAGCTAGAAGAATGACGGCATTCACGCACACTTATCTCTCAGAACTGAGAAAGTGGAGAGAACTTTCGTTCATCTAGCACAATAGGAAAGGGATGCAGGGAAGTTTTACTCTTGTTTCTGGCTGTTTCCTAGTGACGTTTAGAAGTTCCTGCAGTTTTCACTGTAAATTCGAGTTGGTGCTAGAAAATCCCCATATATGGATGCAGTGTATTTTGCAAATGAAATGAATTGTGTTCCCAAAACTAGCTAGTGTGAAGGACGGTTTCACACACATTTATCTCTCAGAACTGAGCATGTGGGGAGACTTTCATTCATCTAGCACAAAGGGAAATGTTTGCAGGAGAAAGTATTGTTGGTTTCTCAGTCTGTTTTCCTAGTGCCGGTTGAAGATCCTTCAGTTGTCACTGTATATCCATTTGGACCTAGATCCTACCCATGTAAATTGATGGATGTATTGTAACTGAAAAGAAACTTTGTGTTCCCAACAAGCTAGGAGAAGGACGGAATTCACACACATTATCTCTCAGAAATGAGCATTTGGAGAGGACGTTCGTTCATCTAGCACAAAGGGAACGGTTGCAAGAGAAACATATAGTGTGGATTCTCAGCCTGTTTCCTCTGCATTTTGAAGATCCTGCAGTTTCCACTGAATAGCGAGTTGGAGATTGTACATTTCATATATATGGATGGAATGTAGTTTGCAACTGAAGAAGAAAAACTTTGTGTTCAACAAGCTAGAAGGACGGCGTTCACACACAATTATCTCCGAATGAGCAAGTGAGGAGACATTCGTTCATCTAGCACATAGGAAAGGGTTGCAGGGGAAGTTCTACTCTTGTTTCTCAGGCGTTCTATTTACGGTTAGAAGTTCCAGCAGTTTTCACTGTAAATCCGAGTTGGTGCTAGGAAATCCCCATATATAGTGGGCAGTGTACTTTGCAATGAAAAGAAATTGTGTTCCCAAAGCTAGGTGAGGACGGATTCCAACCATTTATTTTTCAGAACTGAGCATGAGGGGGATTTTGGGTCATCTATGCACAAAGGGAAATGTTTTGCAGGAGAAACTTTTTGTTGGTTTTCTCAGTCTGTTTCCTGTGCCGTTTTGAATATCCTGCAGTTTTCATGTAAATAAAAGTTGGAGGTAGTACTACCCATATATTGGATGGACCCCAGTTGCAACTGAAAAGAAACTTTATGTTCCCAAGAAGCTAGTTGAAGGACGGCTTTCACACACATTCATCTCTCAGAACTGAGCATGTTGAGAGAGTTTCGTTCGTCTTGCACAAATGAAAGGTGCAGGAGAAACTTATCTGTTTTCTCATCAGTTCCTAGTGCGATTTGAAGTTCCTTCAGTTCTCACTGTAATACCGAGTTGGAGCTTGTACCAGCCATGTATATGAATGGAGTGTAGTTTGAAACTGAAAAAGAAACTTTGTGTTCCCAACAAGCTAGTGGAAAGACGGCTTTCACTCGCAATTATCTCTCTGAAATGAGCATGTGGAGAGACGTTCGTTCATCTAGGACAAATGTGAAGTTTTGCAGGAGAAACTTTTTTCTTGTTTATCAGTCTGTTTCCTAGTACCGGATTGAAGTTCCTGCAGGTTTCACTGTAAAACCGAGTTGGAGCTTGTACCTCCCCATTTATATGGATGGAGTGTAGTTTGCAACAGAAAAGAAATATTCTATTCCCTAGAAGGTAGGTGAAGGGCGGCTTTCACACACACTTATCTCTCAGAACTGAGCATTTAGAGAGAAGTTCGTTCATCTAGCACAAAATGAACGAGTTGCAGGAGAAGTTTTACTCTTGTTTATCAGTCTTTTCCTAGTTATGGATTGAAGTTCCTGCAGTTTTCACCATAAATCCGAGTTGGGGCTAGTAAATCCCCATATATATGGATTCAGTGTATTTTGCACCCAAAAGAATCTGTGTTCCCATCAAGGTAGGTGAAGGACAGCTTTCACACAAATTTATCTCTCAGAACTGAGCTTGTGGAGAGACATTCATTAATCTAATACAAATGGAACGGTTTGCAGGGGTAACTTTTAGTCTGGTTTCTCCATCTTTTTCCTTGTGCCGGTTTGAATATCCTGAAGTTTTTACTTTAAAACCGAGTTGGATCTAGTACCTCCCCATATAAATGGATGGAGTGTAGTTTGCAACTGAAAGAAACTTTGTATTCTCTACAATCTAGTTAAAGTTCTCCTTACACACAGTATTATCTCTAAGAACTGAGGATGTGGAGAGACGTTCGTTCATGTAGCAAAAATGGAATGGGTCACAGGAGAAACCTTAAGTGTGTTTCTTCAGTCTTTTTCGTAGTGCCGGTTTGAAGTTCCTGCAGTTTTCACTGTAAACTGAGTTGGAGGTTGTACCTACCCATATATATGGATGGATTGTAGTTTGCAAGTGAAAAGTCACTTTGTGTTCCCAAATATTTAGGTGAAGGACGGCTTTCACACACACTTATCTCTCAGAAATGTGCATGTGGAGAGACGTTCGTTCATCTAGCACAAGGGGAACTGGTTGCAGGGGAAAATTTTTGTCTGGTTTCTCAGTCTGTTTCCTAGTTACGGTTTGAAGTTCCTGCAGTTTTCACTGTAAATCCGAGTTGGAGATACTAAATCCCAATATATATGGATGCAGTGTATATTGCAAATGAAAAGAGATGTATTCTTCAGAAGATAGGTGAAAGACGGCTTTTACACACACTTATCTCTCAGATATGAGCATGTGGAGTGACGTTCGTTCATCTCGCAAAAAAGGAATGGGTTGCAGGGGAAACTTTATCTCAATTTTGTTAGTCTGTTTCCTAGAGCCTGTTTGAAGTTCCTCCAGTTTTCACAGTAAAACCGAATTGGAGCTAGTACCTCCCCATATATATGGATGGAGTAATTTTAACTGAAAGAAACTTGTGTTCCCAACAAGCTAGGTGAAAGACGGCTTTTACACACACATAATTCTCAGAACTGATCATGTGGAGAGACGTTCGTTAATCTAGCACAAAGTGTACTGGTTGCAGGGAAACTTTTGTCTGGTTTCTCAGTCTCTTTCCTAGTGCTGGTTTGAAGTTCCTGCAGTTTTCAATGTAAAAATTATTTCGAGCTTATACCTCCCCATATATAAGTATGGTGTGTAGTTTGCAACTGAAAGAAACTCTGTGTTCCCAACAAGGTGAAAGACGGCATTTACACACACTTATCTCTCTGAAATGAGCATGTGGAGAGACTTCGTTATCTAGCACAAAGGGAATAGGTTGCAGGGGAAATTTTTGTCTGGTTTCTCAGTCTGTTTCCTAGTGACGGTTTGAATTTCTTGCAGTTTTCACTGTAAATCCGATTTGTAGCTAGTAAATCCCTATATATATGGATGCAGTGTAATTTGCAAATGAAAAGAAATTGTGTTCCTCAGAAGCTAGGTGAAAGAAGGCTTTTACACCCACTTATCTCTCAGAAATGAGCATGTGGAGAGACGTTCGTTCATCTCGCAAAAAAGGAATGGGTTGCAGGAGAAACTTTATCTTCAGTTACTCAGTCCGTTTCCTAGTGCCGGTTTGAAGTTCCTGCAGGTTTCACTGTAAAAATTAGTTGGAGCTAATACCTCCTCATATATATGTAAGCTTTTTTAGTTTGCAACTGAAAAGAAACTCTGTGTTCCCAACAAGCAACGTGAAGGACGGCTTTCACTCACACTTATCTCTCAGAAATGAGCATGTGGGGAGACTTTCGTTCATCTAGCACAAAGGGAAATGGTTGCAGGGGAAACTTATTGTCTGCTTTTTCAGTCTGTTTCCTAGTGCCGTTTTGAATATCCTGCAGTTTTCACTGTAAATACTAGTTGGAGGTAGTACATACCCATATATTTGATGGACCTCAGTTTGCAACTGAAAAGAAACTTTATGTTCCCAAGAAGCTATTTGAAGTACGGCTTTCACACACAATCATCTCTCAGAACTGAGCATGTGGATAGAGGTTCGTTCATCTTGCACAATGAAAGTGATTCAGGAGAAACTTTATCTGTGGTTTTTCAGTCAGTTTCCTAGTGCCTATTTGATGTTCCTTCAGTTCTCACTGTAATACCGAGTTGGAGCTTGTACCCAGCCATGTATATGAATGGAGTGTAGTTTGCAACTGAAAAGAAACTATGTGTTCCAAACAAGCTAGAGGAAAGACGGCTTTCACTCACAATTATCTCTCTGAAATGAGCATGTGGAGAGACGTTCGTTCATCTAGGACAAAGGTGAAGGTTTGCAGGAGAAACTTTTTCTTGTTTATCAGTCCTATTCTTGGTACCGGTTTGAAGTTCCTGCAGGA
>NC_045704.1:4470139-4538152 GCF_009834535.1 Camelus ferus
CAACCGGCACTAGGAAACAGACTGAGAAACCATACTAAAAGTTTCTCTTGCAAATCATTCCCTTTGTTCTAGTTGAATGAAAGTCTCCCAACATGCTCAGTTCTGAGAGATAAGTGTGTGCTAAACCGTCCTCCATATAGCTTGTTATGAAAACAAATTTTCTTTCGGTTTCAAACTAGAATCCATGAATATATATGGGGAGGTACTAGCTCCAACTCGGTTTTACAGTGAAAACTGCAGGAACATCAAACCGGCACTAGGAAACAGACTGAGAAACCAGACTAAAAGTTTCTACTGCAATCCGTTCCTTTTGTGCTAGATGAACGAAAGTCTCTCCACTGGATCAGTTCTGAGAGTTAAGTGTGTGTGAAAGCCGTCCTTCACCTAAATATTTGGGAACACAAAGTGTCTATTCAGTTGGAAACTACACTTCATCCACGTATATGGGGAGGTACAATCTCCAAATCTGTATTACAGTGAAAACTGCAGGAACTTCAAACCGGCACTAAGAAACAGACTTAGAAAACACACTGAAAGTTTCTCCTGCGACACGTTCCCTTTGTGCTAGATGAACGAAAGTTTCTCCACATGCTTAGTTCTTAGAGTTACGTGTGTGTGAAAGGCGTACTTCAACTATATTGTAGAGAACAATAAGTTACTTTTCATATGCAAACTACACTCCATCCATATAAATGCTTAAGTTCTAGCTCCAACTCTGTATTTCATTGACAACTGAAGGTACTTCAAACTGGCACTAGGAAACAGAATGAGAAACAAGACAAAAGTTGAACTTGCCACCCGATCCCTTTGTGCTAGATGAACGAAAGTCTCTCAACATGCTCAGTTCTGAGAGATAAGTGTGTGTGCAATCCGTTCTTCACCTAGCTTGTTGGGAAAACAGAGTGTCTTTTCAGTTGCAAACTACACTCCATCCATTTATTTGCTGAGGTACTAGCTCCAACTCGGTTTTACAGTGAAAACTGCAGGAACTTCAAACCGGCACTAGGAAACAGACTGAGAAACCTGACTAAAGGTTCTCATGCAAATCATTCCCATTTTCTAGTTGAACAAACGTCTATCAACATGCTCAGTTCAGAGAGATAACTGTGTGTGAAAGCCGTCCTCAACTAAATAGTTGGAACACAAGCATCTGTTCAGTTGCATACTACACTCCATCCATATTTATGGGGTGGTACTAGCTCCAAATCGCTTTTACAGTGAAAATTGCAGGAACATCAAACCGGCACTAGGAAACGGACTGAGAAATCAGAGTAAAAGTTTCACCTGCAACCCTATCCCTTTATGCTACATGAATGAACGTCTCTCCACATGCTCAGTTCTGAGAGATAATTGTGTGTGAAAACCTACTTTCACCAAGCTTATAGGGAACACAAAGTTTCTATTCAGTTGCAAACTAAAATCCATCCATATATATATGGGTAGGTACTAGTTAAAACTCGGGTTTACAGTGAAAATTTCAGGAACTTGAAACAGGTACTAGGAAACACACTGAGAAACCATAGTAAAAGATTACCTTGCAACCCGTTCACTACGTGCTAGATGAACGAACTTCTCTCCAAATGCTCACTTCTGAGAGATAATGTGTTTGTGAAAGCCGTCCTTCACCTAAATAGTTGGGAACACAAAGAGTCTTTTCAGTTGCAAACTACACTCCATCCATATATCTGGGGTGGTACTAGCTCCAAATCGGTTTTACAGTGAAACCTTAAGGAACATCAATCCGGCACTAGGAAACAGACTGAGAAACCGGAGTAAATGTTTCTCCTGCATCCCGTTCCTTATGTGCAAGATGAACGAAAATCTCTCCACTAGCTCAGTTCTGAGAGGTAAGTGTGTGTGAATGCCGTCCTTCATATATCTTGTTATAAACACAAAGTTTCATTCAGTTGCAAACTACACTCCATCCATATATATAGGGGAAGTACAAGCTCCAACTTGGTTTGACACTGAAAACTGCAGGAACTACAAAACTGCACTAGGTAACAGCCTGAGAAACCAGACTAAATGTTTCTCCTGCATCCCGTTCCTTTTGTGCAAGATGAACGAAAGTCTCTCCACTAGCTCAGTTCTGAGAGGTAAGTGTGTGTGAAAGCCGTCCTTACCTAGCTTGTTAGGGACAAATAGTTTCTTTTCAGATGCAAACAACACTCCATCCATATATATGGGGAGGTACTAGCTACAAATCTATTTTACACTGAAAAATGCAGGAACTTCAAACCGGCACTAGGAAACACACTGAGAGACCAGACAAAAAGTTTCTCCTGCAACCCATTCCCTTTGTGCTAGATGAACGAACGTCTCTCCACATGCTCATTTCTGAGAGATAACTGTGTGTGAAAGCCGTCCTTCACCTAAATAGTTGGGAACACAAAGTGTATTTTCAGTTGCAAACTACACTCCATCCATATATATAGGGAGGTAATAGCTCCAACTTTGTTTTACAGTGAAAACTGCAGGAACTTCAAACCAGCAGTAGGAAACAGACTGAAAAACCAGACAAAATGTTTCTCCTGTATCCCGTTCTTTTTGTGCTAGACGAACGAAAGTCGCTCGACTAGCTCAGTCTGAGAGATAATTGTGTGTGAAAGGCATACTTCACATAGCTTGTTGGGCACACAAAGTTTCTTTTCAGCTGCAAACTACACTCCATCCATATATATGGGGAGGTACTAGCTACAAATCAATTTTACAGTGAAAACTGCAGGAACTTCAAACCGGCACTAAGAAACAGACTGAGAAATCAGAGAAAAAGATTCTCCTGCAACACGTTCACTATGTGCTAGATGAACGAAATTCTCTCCAAATGCTCACTTTTCAGATATAATGTGTTTGTGAAAGCCGTCTTTCACCTAGATTGTTGGGAACACAAAGAATCTATTCAGTTGCAAACTACACTCCATCTATATATGTGGGTAGGTACTAGCTCCAACACTGAATTTCAGTGAAAATTGCAGGATCTTCAAACCGGCACAAGGAAACAGACTGAGAAAACAGACAGGAAGTTTCTCCTGCAATCCGTTCCCTTTGTGCTAGATGAAAGAACGTCTCTCCACATGCTCATGTCTGAGAGATAAGTGTGTGTGAAAGCCGTCCTTCACCTAGATTCTTGGGACCACAAAGTGTCTTTTCAGTTGCAAATTATACTCCATCCATATATATGAGGAGGTACCAGCTCCAACTCGGTTTTACAGTGAAAATTGCAGGAACTTCAAACCGGCACTAGGAAAAAGGCTGAGAAACCAGAATAAAAGCTTCCCTGCAACCAGTTACCTTTGTGCTAGTTGAATGAAAGTCTCTCCACATGCTCATTTCTGAGAGATAATTTTTTGTGAAAACCGTCCTTCACCTAAATAGTTGGGAACACAAAGAGTCTTTTCAGTTGCAAACTACACTCCATCTATATATCTGGGGTGGTATTTGCTCCAACTCTGTTTTATAGTGAATATTGCAGGAACTTCAACCCGACACTTGGAAACAGACTGAGAACCCAGGGTAAAAGTTTCCCTGCAAACCCGTTCACTATGTGCTAGGTGAACGAACTTCTCTCCAAATGCTGAGTTCTCAGAGATAATGTGATTGTGAAAGCTGTCCTTCAACTAGATTGTTGGGAACACAAACTTTCTTTTCAGTTGTAAGCTACACACCATTCATATATGTGGGTAGGTACTAGCTCCAATACTGAATTTCAGTGAAAATTGCAGAACTTCAAACCGGCACAAGGAAACAGAATGAGAAACCAGAACAAACGTTTTTCCTGCAACTCTTTCCCTTTGTGGTAGATGAACGAACGTCTCTCCACATGCTCAGTTCTGAGAGATAAGTGTGTGTGAAAGCTGTCCTTCACCTAGATTCTTGGGAACAGAAAGTTTCTTTTCAGTTGTGAACTACATTCCATCCATATGAATTGGGAGGTACTAGCTCCAACTCGGTTTTATAGTGAATACTGCAGGATCTTCAAACCGGCACTAGGAAACAGGCTGAGAAAAAATAGTAAGTCTTTCTCCTGCAAACCATTCCCTTTGTGCTACATTAACGAACGTCTCTCTAAGTGCTCAGTTCTGACAGATAAGTTTGTGTGAAATCCGTCCTTCACCTTGCTTGTTGGGAACACAGAGATTCTTCTCAGTTGCAAACTACACACCATACATATATATAGGGAGGTACTAACTCCAACTTTGTTTTACAGTGAAAACTGCAGGAACTTCAAACCGGCACTAGGAAACAGACTGAAAAACCTGACTAAATGTTTCTCATGCAAATCATTCCCATTTTTCTAGTTGAACAAACGTCTATCAACATGCTCAGTTCAGAGAGATAACTGTGCGTGAAAGCCGTCCTTCACCTAAATAGTTGGGAATACAAAGAGTCTTTTCAGTTGCAAACTACACTCCATCTATATATCTGGGGTGGTATTTGCTCCAACTCTGTTTTATAGTGAATATTGCAGGAACTTCAAACTGACACTTGGAAACATACTGAGAACCCAGGGTAAAAGATTTCCCTGCAACCCGTTCACTATATGCTAGGTGAACGAACTTCTCTCCAAATGCTGAGTTCTCAGAGTTAATGTGATTGTGAAAGCTGTCCTTCAACTAGATTGTTGGGAACACAAAATTTCTTTTCAGTTGTAAGCTACACACCATTCATATATGTGGGTAGGTACTAGCTCCAATACTGAATTTCAGTGAAAATTGCAGAACTTCAAACCAGCACAAGGAAACAGACTGAGAAACCAGAACAAACGTTTTTCCTGCAACTCTTTCCCTTTGTGCTATATGAACGAACGTCTCTCCACATGCTCAGTTCTGAGAGATAAGTGTGTGTGAAAGCTGTCCTTCACCTAGATTCTTGGAAACAGAAAGTTTCTTTTCAGTTGTAAACTGCATTCCATCCATATGAATTGGGAGGTACTAGCTCCAACTCGGTTTTATAGTGAATACTGCAGGATCTTCAAACCGGCACTAGGAAACAGGCTGAGAAAAAATAATAAGTATTTCTCCTGCAAACCATTCCCTTTGTGCTGCATTAACGAACGTCTCTCTAAGTGCTCAGTTCTGACAGATAAGTTTGTGTGAAATCCGTCCTTCACCTTGCTTGTTGGGAACACAGAGATTCTTCTCAGTTGCAAACTACACACCATACATATATATAGGGAGGTACTAGCTCCAACTTTGTTTTACAGTGAAAACTGCAGGAACTTCAAACCGGCACTAGGAAACAGACTGAAAAACCTGACTAAATGTTTCTCATGCAAATCATTCCCATTTTTCTAGTTGAACAAAAGTCTATCAACATGCTCAGTTCAGAGAGATAACTGTGTGTGAAAGCCGTACTTCACCTAAATATTTGGGAACATAAAGAGTCTTTTCAGGGGCAAACTACACTCCATCCATATATCTGGGGAGGTACTAGCTCCAAATCGTTTTTACAGTGAAACCATAAGGAACATCAATCCGGCACTAGGAAACAGACTGAGAAGCCGGAATATATGTTTCTCCTGCATCACGTTCCTTTTGTGCAAGATGAACGGAAGTCTCTCCACTAGCTCAGTTCTCAGAGGTAAGTGTGTGTGAATGCCGTCCTTCATATTTCTTGTTATAAACACAAAGTTTCATTCAGTTGCAAACTACAATCCATTCATATATATAGGGGAAGTACACGCTCCAACTTGGTTTGACACTGAAAACTGTAGGAACTACAAAACTGCACTAGGAAACAGCCTGAGAAACCAGACTAAATGTTTCTTCTGCATCCCGTTCCTTTTGTGCAAGATGAACGAAAGTCTCTCCACTAGCTCAGTTCTGAGAGGTAAGTGTGTGTGAAAGCCATCTTTACCTAGCTTGTTGGGGACAAATAGTTTCTTTCCAGATGCAAACAACACTCCATCCATATATATGGGGAGGTACTAGCTCCAAATCTATTTTACACTGAAAAATGCAGGAACTTCAAACCGGCACTAGGAAACAGACTGAGAGACCAGACCAAAAGTTTCTCCTGCAACCCATTCCCTTTGTGCTAGATGAACGAACGTCTCTCCACATGCTCATTTCTGAGATTTAACTGTGTGTGAAAGCCATCCTTCACTTAAATAGTTGGGAACACAAAGTGTATTTTCATTTGCAAACTACCCTCCATCCATATATATAGGGAGGTAATAGCTCCAACTTTTTTTACAGTGAAAACTGCAGGAACTTCAAACCAGCAGTAGGAAACAGACTGAAAAACCAGACAAAATGTTTCTCCTGTATCCCGTTCTTTTTGTGCTAGACGAACGAAAGTCGCTCGACTAGCTCAGTCTGAGAGATAATTGTGTGTGAAAGGCATACTTCACATAGCTTGTTGGGCACACAAAGTTTCTTTTCAGCTGCAAACTACACTCCATCCATATATATGGGGAGGTACTAGCTACAAATCAATTTTACAGTGAAAACTGCAGGAACTTCAAACCGGCACTAAGAAACAGACTGAGAAATCAGAGAAAAAGATTCTCCTGCAACACGTTCACTATGTGCTAGATGAACGAAATTCTCTCCAAATGCTCACTTTTCAGATATAATGTGTTTGTGAAAGCCGTCTTTCACCTAGATTGTTGGGAACACAAAGAATCTATTCAGTTGCAAACTACACTCCATCTATATATGTGGGTAGGTACTAGCTCCAACACTGAATTTCAGTGAAAATTGCAGGATCTTCAAACCGGCACAAGGAAACAGACTGAGAAAACAGACAGGAAGTTTCTCCTGCAATCCGTTCCCTTTGTGCTAGATGAAAGAACGTCTCTCCACATGCTCATGTCTGAGAGATAAGTGTGTGTGAAAGCCGTCCTTCACCTAGATTCTTGGGACCACAAAGTGTCTTTTCAGTTGCAAATTATACTCCATCCATATATATGAGGAGGTACCAGCTCCAACTCGGTTTTACAGTGAAAATTGCAGGAACTTCAAACCGGCACTAGGAAAAAGGCTGAGAAACCAGAATAAAAGCTTCCCTGCAACCAGTTACCTTTGTGCTAGTTGAATGAAAGTCTCTCCACATGCTCATTTCTGAGAGATAATTTTTTGTGAAAACCGTCCTTCACCTAAATAGTTGGGAACACAAAGAGTCTTTTCAGTTGCAAACTACACTCCATCTATATATCTGGGGTGGTATTTGCTCCAACTCTGTTTTATAGTGAATATTGCAGGAACTTCAACCCGACACTTGGAAACAGACTGAGAACCCAGGGTAAAAGTTTTCCCTGCAACCCGTTCACTATGTGCTAGGTGAACGAACTTCTCTCCAAATGCTGAGTTCTCAGAGATAATGTGATTGTGAAAGCTGTCCTTCAACTAGATTATTGGGAACACAAAATTTCTTTTCAGTTGTAAGCTACACACCATTCATATATGTGGGTAGGTACTAGCTCCAATACTGAATTTCAGTGAAAATTGCAGAACTTCAAACCGGCACAAGGAAACAGAATGAGAAACCAGAACAAACGTTTTTCCTGCAACTCTTTCCCTTTGTGGTAGATGAACGAACGTCTCTCCACATGCTCAGTTCTGAGAGAAAAGTGTGTGTGTGAAAGCTGTCCTTCACCTAGATTCTTAGTAACAGAAAGTTTCTTTTCAGTTGCAAACTACATTCCATCCATATAAATTGGGAGGTACTAGCTCCAACTCGGTTTTATAGTGAATACTGCAGGATCTTCAAACCGGCACTAGGAAACAGGCTGAGAAAAAATAGTAAGTCTTTCTCCTGCAAACCATTCCCTTTGTGCTACATTAACGAACGTCTCTCTAAGTGCTCAGTTCTGACAGATAAGTTTGTGTGAAATCCGTCCTTCACCTTGCTTGTTGGGAACACAGAGTTTCTTTTCAGTTGCAAACTACACACCATACATATATATAGGGAGGTACTAGCTCCAACTCGGTTTTACTGTGAAAACTGCAGGAGCCTCAAACAGGTACTAGGTAACAGAGTGAGAAAACGGAGATAAAGTTTCTCCTGTAACCCATTCCCTATTTGCGAGATGGACGAACTTCCCTCCAAATGCCCATTTCTGAGAAATAAATGTGTGTAAAAGCCGTCTTTCAACTAGCTTCTGAGGAACACAGTTTCTCTTCAGTTGCAAAATACACTGCATCCAAATATATTGGGATTTACTAGCTCCAACTCGGATTCACAGTGAAAACTACAATAAATTCAAACAGTCACTAGGAAACAGAATGAGAAACCAGAAAAAAAGTTTCCCCTGCGACCTGTTCCCTTTGTGATAGATGAACGAACGTCTCTTCACATGCTTAATTCTGAGAGATAACTGGGTGTCAATGCCATCCTTCACCTAAATATTTGGGAACACAAAGCGTCTTTTCAGTTGCAAACAACACTCTATTCATATATATGGGTAGGTACTAACTCCAACTCGGTTTTACAGTGAAAACTGCACTAACTTCAAACCGGCAGTATGAAAAAGACTGAGATAGCACAATAAAAGTTTCTCCTGCAAACCGTTCCCTTTGCGCTAGATGAACTTACGTTTCTCAACATGCTCAGTTCTGAGAGATAAGTGCGTGTGAAAGCCGTCCTTAACCTAGCTTGTTGGAACAAAATTTCTTTTCATTTACAAAATACACCGCATCCATATATATGGGGATTTACTAGCACCAACTCGGATTTACAGTGAAATCTGCAGGATCTTCTAACCGTCACTAGGAAACAGACTGAGAAACAAGAGTAAAACTTCCCCGGCAACCCTTTCCTATTTTACTAGATGAACGAAAGTCTCTCCACTTGCTCAGTTCTGAGAAATAAGTGTGTATGAAAGCCATCCTTCCTCTATCTTGTTGGGAAAACAAGGTTTCTTCTCAGTTGCAAACTACATACCATCCATATATATGGTCATGTAAAAGCTCCAACTCGTGTTTACAGTGAAAAATGCAGGATCATCAAACCAGCACAAGGAAAATGACTGAGAATCCACACTAAATGTTTCTCCTGCAAAACGTTCCCTTTGTGCTAGATGAACGAATTTCTCTCCACGTGCTCAGTTCTGAGAGATAAGTGTGTGTGAAAGCTGTCCTTCACCTACCTTGCTGGGAACACAAATTTTCTTTTCAGTTGCAAGATACACTCCATCCATATATATGGGGAGGTACTAGCTTCAAATCAATTTTACAGGGAAACCTGCAGGAACTTTAAACCAGCCCTAGGAAACAGAATGAAAAAGCAGACTAAAAGATTCTCCTGCAAACCGTTTCATCTATGCTAGATGAACGAACGTCTCTCCACATGCTCATTTCAGAGAGATAAGTGTGTGTGAAAGCCGTCCTTAACATAAGTATTTGGGAACACAAAGTGTCTATTCACTTGCAAACTACATTTCATCCACATATATGGGGAGGTACAATCTCCAAATCTGTATTACAGTGAAAACTGCAGGAACTTCAAACCGGCACTAAGAAACAGACTGAGAAAACACACTGAAAATTTCTCCTGCGACACGTTCCCTTTGTGCTAGATGAACGAAAGTTTCCCCACATGCTAAGTTCTTAGAGTTACGTGTGTGTGAAAGGCGTACTTCAACTATATTGTAGAGAACAATAAGTTACTTTTCATATGAAAAACTACACTCCATCCATATAAATGCTTAAGTTCTAGCTCCAACTCTGTATTTCATTGACAACTGAAGGTACTTCAAACTGGCACTAGGAAACAGAATGAGAAACAAGACAAAAAGTTGAACTTGCCACCCGATCCCTTTGTGCTAGATGAACGAAAGTCTCTCAACATGCTCAGTTCTGAGAGATAAGTGTGTGTGCAATCCGTTCTTCACCTAGCTTGTTGGGAAAACA
This sequence comes from Camelus ferus, assembly GCF_009834535.1. Taxonomy (NCBI): domain Eukaryota; kingdom Metazoa; phylum Chordata; class Mammalia; order Artiodactyla; family Camelidae; genus Camelus; species Camelus ferus. The sequence goes on from NC_045704.1 coordinate 4,479,994, forward strand.
GAGTGTCTTTTCAGTTGCAAACTACACTCCATCCATATATATAGGGAGGTAATAGCTCCAACTTTGTTTTACAGTGAAAACTGCAGGAACCTCAAACCAGCAGTAGGAAACAGACTGAAAAACCAGACAAAATGTTTCTCCTGTATCCCGTTCCTTTTGTGCTAGATGAACGAAAGTCGCTCCACTAGCTAGGTTCTGAGAGATATTTGAGTGTGAAAGTCATATTTCACATAGCTTCTTGGGCACACAAACATTCTTTTCATTTGCAAACTACACTCCATCCATATATATGGGGAGGTACTAGCTACAAATCAATTTTACAGTGAAAACTGCAGGAACTTCAAACCGGCACTAAGAAACAGACTGAGAAATCAGAGAAAAAGATTCTCCTGCAACACGTTCACTATGTGCTAGATGAACGAAATTCTCTCCAAATGCTCACTTCTCAGAGATAATTTGTTTGTGAAAGCCGTCTTTCACCTAGATTGTTGGGAACACAAAGAATCTATTCAGTTGCAAACTACACTCCATCTATATATGTGGGTATGTACTAGATCCAACAATGAATTTCAGTGAAAATTGCAGTAACTTCAAACCGGCACAAGGAAACAGACTGAGAAAACAGACAGGAAGTTTCTCCTGTAATCTGTTCACTTTGGGCTAGATGAAAGAACGTCTCTCCACATGCTCATGTCTGAGAGATAAGTGTGTGTGAAAGCAGTCCTTCACCTAGATTCTTGGGACCACAAAGTGTCTTTTCAGTTGCAAATTATATTCCATCCATATATATGAGGAGGTACCAGCTCCAACTCGGTTTTACAGTGAAAATTGCAGGAACTTCAAACCGGCACTAGGAAAAAGGCTGAGAAACCAGAATAAAAGCTTCCCTGCAACCAGTTACCTTTGTGCTAGTTGAATGAACGTCTCTCCTCATGCTCATTTCTAAGAAAAAATTTTTTGTGAAAACCGTCCTTCACCTAAATAGTTGGGAACACAAAGAGTCTTTTCAGTTGCAAACTACACTCCATCTATATATCTGGGGTGGTATTTGCTCCAACTCTGTTTTATAGTGAATATTGCAGGAACTTCAAACCGACACTTGGAAACAGACTGAGAACCCAGGTTAAAAGATTTCCGTGCAACCCGTTCACTATGTGCTAGGTGAACGAACTTCTCTCCAAATGCTGAGTTCTCAGAGATAATGTGATTGTGAAAGCTGTCCTTCAACTAGATTGTTGGGAACACAAACTTTCTTTTCAGTTGTAAGCTACACACCATTCATATATGTAGGTAGGTACTAGCTCCAATACGGAATTTCAGTGAAAATTGCAGAACTTCAAACCGGCACAAGGAAACAGACTGAGAAACCAGAACAAACGTTTTTCCTGCAACTCTTTCCCTTTGTGGTAGATGAACGAACGTCTCTCCACATGCTCAGTTCTGAGAGATAAGTGTGTGTGAAAGCTGTCCTTCACCTAGATTCTTGGGAACAAAAAGTTTCATTTCAGTTGCAGACTGCATTCCATCCATATAAATTGGGAGGTACTAGCTCCAACTCGGTTTTATAGTGAATACTGCAGGATATTCAAACTGGCACTAGGAAACAGGCTGAGAAAAAATAGTAAGTCTTTCTCCTGCAAACCATTCCCTTTGTGCTAAATTAACGAACGTCTCTCTAAGTGCTCAGTTCTGACAGATAAGTTTGTGTGAAATCCGTCCTTCACCTTGCTTGTTGGGAACACAGAGTTTCTTTTCAGTTGCAAATTACACACCATACATATATATTGGGAGGTACTAGCTCCAACTCTTTTTTACTGTGAAAACTGCAGGAGCCTCAAACAGGTACTAGGTAACAGAGTGAGAAACCGGAGATAAAGTTTCTCCTGTAACCCATTCCCTATTTGCGAGATGGACGAACTTCCCTCCAAATGCCCATTTCTGAGAAATAAATGTGTGTAAAAGCCGTCTTTCAACTAGCTTCTGAGGAACACAGTTTCTCTTCAGTTGCAAAATACACTGCATCCAAATATATTGGGATTTACTAGCTCCAACTCGGATTCACAGTGAAAACTACAATAAATTCAAACAGTCACTAGGAAACAGAATGAGAAACCAGAAAAAAAGTTTCCCCTGCGACCTGTTCCCTTTGTGATAGATGAACGAACGTCTCTTCACATGCTTAATTCTGAGAGATAACTGGGTGTCAATGCCATCCTTCACCTAAATATTTGGGAACACAAAGCGTCTTTTCAGTTGCAAACTACACTCTATCCATATATATGGGTAGGTACTAACTCCAACTCGGTTTTACAGTGAAAACTGCACTAACTTCAAACCGGCAGTATGAAAAAGACTGAGATAGCACAATAAAAGTTTCTCCTGCAAACCGTTCCCTTTGCGCTAGATGAACTTACGTTTCTCAACATGCTCAGTTCTGAGAGATAAGTGCGTGTGAAAGCCGTCCTTAACCTAGCTTGTTGGAACAAAATTTCTTTTCATTTACAAAACACACTGCATCCATATATATGGGGATTTACTAGCACTAACTCGGATTTACAGTGAAATCTGCAGGATCTTCTAACCGTCACTAGGAAACAGACTGAGAAACAAGAGTAAAACTTCCCCTGCAAACCTTTCCTATTTTACTAGATGAACGAAAGTCTCTCCACTTGCTCAGTTCTGAGAAATAAGTGTGTATGAAAGCCATACTTCCTCTATCTTGTTGGGAAAACAAGGTTTCTTCTGAGTTGCAAACTACATACCATCCATATATATGGTCATGTAAAAGCTCCAACTCGTGTTTACAGTAAAAAATGCAGGATCATCAAACCAGCACAAGGAAAATGACTGAGAATCCACACTAAATGTTTCTCCTGCAAAACGTTCCCTTTGTGCTAGATGAACGAAATTCTCTCCACGTGCTCATTTCTGAGAGATAAGTGTGTGTGAAAGCCGTCCTTCACCTACCTTGTTGGGAACACAAAGTTTCTTTTCAGTTGCAAGCTACACTCCATCCATATATATGGGGGGTACTAGCTTCAAATCTATTTTACAGGGAAACCTGCAGGAACTTAAAACCAGCCCTAGGAAACAGAATGAAAAAGCAGACTAAAAGATTCTCCTGCAAACCGTTTCATCTATGCTAGATGAACGAACGTCTCTCCACATGCTCATTTCAGAGAGTTAAGTGTGTGTGAAAGCCGTCCTTCACCTAAATATTTGGGAACACAAAGTGTCTATTCACTTGCAAACTACATTTCATCCACATATATGGGGAGGTACAATCTCCAAATCTGTATTACAGTGAAAACTGCAGGAACTTCAAACCGGCACTAAGAAACAGACTGGGAAAACACACTGAAAGTTTCTCCTGTGACACGTTCCCTTTATGCTAGATGAACGAATGTTTCCCCACATGCTTATTTCTTAGAGTTACCTGTGTGTGAAAGGCGTACTTCAACTATATTGTAGAGAACAATAAGTTACTTTTCAAATGCAAACTACACTCCATCCATATAAATGCTTAAGTTCTAGCTCCAACTCTGTATTTCATTGATAACTGAAGCTACTTCAAACTGGCACTAGGAATCAGAATGAGAAACAAGACAAAAAGTTGAACTTGCCACCCGATCCCTTTGTGCTAGATGAACGAAAGTCTCTCAACATGCTCAGTTCTCAGAGATAAGTGTGTGTGCAATCCGTTCTTCACCTAGCTTGTTGGGAAAACAGAGTGTCTTTTCAGGTGCAAACTACACTCCATCCATATATTTGCTGAGGTACTAGCTCCAACTCGGTTTTACAGTGAAAACTGCAGGAACTTCAAACCGGTACTAGGAAACAGACTGAGAAACCTGACTAAAAGTTTCTCATGCAAATAATTCCCATTTTTCTAGTTGAACAAACGTCTATCAACATGCTCAGTTCAGAGAGATAACTGTGTGTGAAAGCCGTCCTTCACCTAAATAGTTGGGAACACAAAGCGTCTGTTCACTTGCATACTACACTCCATCCATATTTATGGGGTGGTACAAGCTCCAAATCGCTTTTACAGTGAAAATTGCATTAACATCAAACCGGCACTAGGAAACGGACTGAGAAACCAGAGTAAAAGTTACACCTGCAACCCTATCCCTTTGTGCTACATGAATGAACGTCTCTCCACATGCTCAGTTCTGAGAGATAATAGTGTGTGAAAGCCTACTTTCACCAAGCTTATAGGGAACACAAAGTTTCTATTCAGTTGCAAACTAAATTCCATCTATATATATATGGGGAGGTACTAGTTAAAACTCGGGTTTACAGTGAAAATTTCAGTAACTTGAAACCGGTACTAGGAAACACACTGAGAAACCTTAGTAAAAGATTATCTTGCAACCCGTTCACTACGTGCTAGATGAATGAACTTCTCTCCAAATGCTCACTTCTGAGAGATAATGTGTTTGTGAAAGCCGTCCTTCACCTAAATAGTTGGGAACACAAAGAGTCTTTTCAGTTGCAAACTAAACTCCATCCATATATCTGGGGAGGTACTAGCTCCGAATCGGTTTTACAGTGAATCCTTCAGGAACATCAATCCGGCACTAGGAAACAGACTGAGAAACCGGACTAAATGTTTCTCCTGCATCCCGTTCCTTTTGTGCAAGATGAACGGAAGTCTCTTCACTAGCTCAGTTCTGAGAGGTAAGTGTGTGTGAAAGCCGTCCTTACCTAGCTTGTTGGGGACAAATAGTTTCTTTTCAGATGCAAACAACACTCCATCCATATATATGGGGAGGTACTAGCTCCAAATCTATTTTACACTGAAAAATGCAGGAACTTCAAACCGGCACTAGGAAACAGACTGAGAGACCAGACAAAAAGTTTCTCCTGCAACCCATTCCCTTTGTGCTAGATGAACGAACGTCTCTCCACATGCTCATTTCTGAGAGATAACTGTGTGTGAAAGCCGTCCTTCACCTAAATAGTTGGGAACACAAAGTGTATTTTCAGTTGCAAACTACACTCCATCCATATATATAGGGAGGTAATAGCTCCAACTTTGTTTTACAGTGAAAACTGCAGGAAATTCAAAAGGACACTTGGAAACAGACTGAGACCCCAGGGTAAAATATTTCCCTGCAAACCGTTCACTATGTGCTAGGTGAACGAACTTCTCTCCAAATGCTGAATTCTCAGAGATAATGTGATTGTGAAAGCTGTTCTTCAACTAGATTGTTGGGAACACAAACTTTCTTTTCAGTTGTAAGCTACACACCATTCATATATGTGGGTAAGTACTAGCTCCAATACTGAATTTCAGTGAAAATTGCAGAACTTCAAACCGGCACAAGGAAACAGACTGAGAAACCAGAAAAAACGTTTTTCCTGCAACTCTTTCCCTTTGTGCTAGATGAACGAACGTTTCTCCACATGCACAGTTCTGAGAGATAAGTGTGTGTGTGAAAGCTGTCCTTCACCTAGATTCTTGGGAACAGAAAGTTTCTTTTCAGTTGCAAACTGCATTCCATCCATATAAATTGGGAGGTACTAGCTCCAACTCGGTTTTATAGTGAATACTGCAGGATCTTCAAACCGGCACTAGGAAACAGGCTGAGAAAAAATAGTAAGTCTTTCTCCTGCAAACCATTCCCTTTGTGCTACATTAACGAACGTCTCTCTAAGTGCTCAGTTCTGACAGATAAGTTTGTGTGAAATCCGTCCTTCACCTTGCTTGTTGGGAACACAGAGTTTCTTTTCAGTTGCAAACTACACACCATACATATATATAGGGAGGTACTTGCTCCAACTCGGTTTTACTGTGAAAACTGCAGGAGCCTCAAACAGGTACTAGGTAACAGAGTGAGAAACCGGAGATAAAGTTTCTCCTGTAACCCATTCCCTATTTGCGAGATGGACGAACTTCCCTCCAAATGCCCATTTCTGAGAAATAAATGTGTGTAAAAGCCGTCTTTCAACTAGCTTCTGAGGAACACAGTTTCTCTTCAGTTGCAAAATACACTGCATCCAAATATATTGGGATTTACTAGCTCCAACTCGGATTCACAGTGAAAACTACAATAAATTCAGTCACTAGGAAACAGAATGAGAAACCAGAAAAAAGTTTCCCCTGCGACCTGTTCCCTTTGTGATAGATGAACGAACGTCTCTTCACATGCTTAATTCTGAGAGATAACTGGGTGTCAATGCCGTCCTTCACTTAATATTTGGGAACACAAAGCGTCTTTTCAGTTGCAAACTACACTCTTTCCATATATATGGGTAGGTACTAACTCCAACTCGGTTTTACAGTGAAAACTGCACTAACTTCAAACCGGCAGTATGAAAAAGACTGAGATACCACAATAAAAGTTTCTCCTGCAAACCGTTCCCTTTGCGCTAGATGAACTTACGTTTCTCAACATGCTCAGTTCTGAGAGATAAGTGCGTGTGAAATCCGTCCTTAACCTAGCTTGTTGGAACAATATTTCTTTTCATTTACAAAGTAAACTGCATCCATATATATGGGGATTTACTAGCACCAACTCAGATTTACAGTGAAATCTGCAGGATCTTCTAACCGTCACTAGGAAACAGACTGAGAAACAAGAGTAAAACTTCCCATGCAACCCTTTCCCATTTTACTAGATGAACGAAAGTCTCTCCACTTGCTCAGTTCTGAGAAATAAGTGTGTATGAAAGCCATACTTCCTCTATCTTGTTGGGAATACAAGGTTTCTTCTGAGTTGCAAACTACATTCCATCCATATATATGGTCATGTACAAGCTCCAACTCGTGTTTACAGTGAAAAATGCAGGATATTCAAACCAGCACAAGGAAAATGACTGAGAATCCACACTAAATGTTTCTCCTGCAAAACGTTCCCTTTGTGCTAGATGAACGAAATTCTCTCCATGTGCTCAGTTCTGAGAGATAAGTGTGTGTGAAAGCCGTCCTTCAGCTACCTTGTTGGGAACACAAAATTTCTTTTCAGTTGCAAGCTACACTCCATCCAAATATATGGGGAGGTACTAGCTTCAAATCAATTTTACAGGGAAACCTGCAGGAACTTAAAACCAGCCCTAGGAAACAGACTGAAAAAGCAGACTAAAAGATTCTCCTGCAAACCGTTTCATCTATGCTAGATGAACGAACGTCTCTCCACATGCTCATTTCAGAGAGATAAGTGTGTGTGAAAGCCGTCCTTCACCTCAATATTTGGGAAAACAAAGTGTCTATTCACTTGCAAACTACATTTCCTCCACATATATGGGGAGGTACAATCTCAAAATCTGTATTACAATGAAAACTGCAGGAACTTCAAACCGGCACTAAGAAACAGACTGAGAAAACACACTGAAAATTTCTCCTGCGACACGTTCCCTTTGTGCTAGATGAACGAAAGTTTCTCCACATGCTTAGTTCTTAGAGATACGTGTGTGTGAAAGACGTACTTCAACTATATTGTAGAGAACAATAAGTTAATTTTCATATGCAAACTACACTCCATCCATATAAATGCTTAAGTTCTAGCTCCAACTCTGTATTTCATTGACAACTGAAGGTACTTCAAACTGGCACTAGGAAACAGAATGAGAAACAAGAAAAAAAGTTGAACTTGGCACCCAATCCCTTTGTGCTAGATGAACGAAAGTCTCTCAACATGCTCAGTTCAGAGAGATAACTGTGTGTGAAAGCCGTCCTTCACCTAAATAGTTGGGAACACAAAGCGTCTGTTTACTTGCATACTACACTCCATCCATATATATGGGGTGGTACTAGCTCCAAATCGCTTTTACAGTGAAAATTGCAGGAACATCAAACCGGCACTAGGAAACGGACTGAGAAACCAGAGTAAAAGTTTCACCTGCAAACCTATCCCTTTGTGCTACATGAATGAACGTCTCTCCACATGCTCAGTTCTGAGAGATAATTGTGTGTGAAAGCCTACTTTCACCAAGCTTATAGGGAACACAAAGTTTCTATTCAGTTGCAAACTAAATTCCATCTATATATATATGGGGAGGTACTAGTTAAAACTCGGGTTTACAGTGAAAATTTCAGGAACTTGAAACCGGTACTAGGAAACACACTGAGAAACCATAGTAAAAGATTAACTTGCAACCCGTTCACTACGTGCTAGATGAACGAACTTCTCTCCAAATGCTCACTTCTGAGAGATAATGTGTTTGTGAAACCCGTCCTTCACCTAAATGGTTGGGAACAAAAAGAGTCTTTTCAGTTGCAAACTACACTCCATCCATATATCTGGGGAGGTACTAGCTCCAAATCGGTTTTACAGTGAAAACTTCAGGAACATCAAACCGGCACTAGGAAACAGACTGAGAAACCGGACTAAATTTTTCTCCTGCATCCCGTTCCTTTTGTGCAAGATGAACGAAAATCTCTCCACTAGCTCAGATCTGAGAGGTAAGTGTGTGTGAATGCCGTCCTTCATATATCTTGTTATAAACACAAAGTTTCATTCAGTTGCAAACTACACTCCATCCATATATATAGGGGAAGTACAAGCTCCAACTTGGTTTGACACAGAAAACTGCAGGAAATACAAAACTGCACTAGGAAACAGCCTGAGAAACCAGACAAATGTTTCTCCTGCATCCCGTTCCTTTGTGCAAGATGAACAAAAGTCTCTCCACTAGCTCAGTTCTGAGAGGTAAGTGTGTGTGTAAGCCGTCCTTACCTAGCTTGTTGGGGACAAATAGTTTCTTTTCACATGCAAACAACACTCAATCCATATATATGGGGAGGTACTAGCTCCAAATCTATTTTACACTGAAAAATGCAGGAACTTCAAATCGGCACTAGGAAACAGACTGAGAGATCAGACAAAAAGTTTCTCCTGCAACCCATTCCCTTTGTGCTAGATGAACGAACGTCTCTCCACATGCTAATTTCTGAGAGATAAATGTGTGGGAAAGCCATTCTTCACCTAAATATTTGGGAACACAAAGTGTATTTTCAGTTGCAAACTACACTCCATCCATATATATAGGGAGGTAATAGCTCCAAATTTGTTTTACAGTGAAAACTGCAGGAAATTCAACAGGACACTTGGAAACAGACTGAGACCCCAGGGTAATAGATTCCCCTGCAACCCGTTCACTATGTGCTAGGTGAACGAACTTCTCTCCAAATGCTGAATACTCAGAGATAATGTGATTGTGAAAGCTGCCCTTCAACTTGATTGTTGGGAACACAAACTTTCTTTTCAGTTGTAAGCTACACACCAATCATATATGTGGGTAGGTACTAGTTCCAATACTGAATTTTAGTGAAAATTTCAGAACTTCAAACCGGCACAAGGAAACAGACTGAGAAACCAGAAAAAAGTTTTTCCTGCAACTCTTTCCCTTTGTGCTAGATGAACGTACGTCTCTCCACATGCTCAGTTCTGAGAGATTAGTGTGTGTGAAAGCTGTCCTTCACCTAGATTCTTGGGAACAGAAAGTTTCTTTTCAGTTGCAAACTACATTCCATCCATATAAATTGGGAGGTACTAGCTCCAACTCGGTTTTATAGTGAATACTGCAGGATCTTCAAACCGGCACTAGGAAACAGGCTGAGAAAAATAGTAAGTCTTTCTCCTGCAAACCATTCCCTTTGTGCTACATTAACGAACGTCTCTCTAAGTGCTCAGTTCTGACAGATAAGTTTGTGTGAAATCCGTCCTTCACCTTGCTTGTTGGGAACACATAGATTCTTTTCAGTTGCAAACTACACACCATACATATATATAGGGAGGAACAAGCTCCAACTCGGTTTTACAGTGAAAACTGCAGGAACTTCAAACCGGCACTAGGAAACAGACTGAAACCTGACTAAAAGTTTCTCATGCAAATCATTCCCATTTTTCTAGGTGAACAAACGTCTATCAGCATGCTCAGTTCAGAGAGATAACTGTGTGTGAAAGCCGTCCTTCACCTAAATAGTTGGGAACACAAAGCGTCAGTTCACTTGCATACTATACTCCATCCATATTTATGGGGTGGTACTTGCTCCAAATCGCTTTTACAGTGAAAATTGCAGGAACATCAAACCGGCACTAGGAAACGGACTGAGAAACTAGACTAATAGTTTTACCTGCAACCCTATCCGTTTGTGCTACATGAAAGAACGTCTCTCCAAATGCTCAGTTCTGAGATATAATTGTGTGTGAAAGCCTACTTTCACCAAGCTTATAGGGAACACAAAGTTTCTATTCAGTTGCAAACTAATTTCCATCTATATATATATGGGGAGGTACTAGTTAAAACTCGGGTTTACAGTGAAAATTTCAGGAACTTGAAACCGGTACTAGGAAACACACTGAGAACCTTAGTAAAAGATTATCTTGCAACCCGTTCACTACGTGCTAGATGAACGAACTTCTCTCCAAATGCTCACTTCTGAGAGATAATGTGTTTGTGAAAGCCGTCCTTCACCTAAATAGTTGGGAAAACAAAGAGTCTTTTCAGTTGCAAACTACACTCCATCCATATATCTGGGGAGGTACTAGCTCCAAATTGGTTTTACAGTGAAACCTTCAGGAACATCAATCCGGCACTGGGAAACAGACTGAGAAACCGGACTAAATGTTTCTCCTGCATCCCGTTCCTTTTGTGCAAGATGAACGAAAGTCTCTCAACTAGCTCAGTTCTGAGAGGTAAGTGTGTGTGAAAGCCGTCCTTACCTAGCTTGTTGGGGACAAATAGTTTCTTTTCAGATGCAAACAACACTCCATCCTTTTATATGGGGAGGTACTAGCTCCAAATCTATTTTAAACTGAAAAATGCAGGAACTTCAAACCGGCACTAGGAAACAGACTGAGAGACCAGACAAAAAGTTTCTCCTGCAACCCATTCCCTTTGTGCTAGATGAACGAACGTCTCTCCACATGCTCAGTTCTGAGAGATAAATGTGTGTGAAAGCCGTCCTTCTCCTACCTTGTTGGGAACACAAAATTTCTTTTCAGTTGCAAGCTACACTCCATCCATATATATGGGGATGTACTAGCTTCAAATCAATTTTACAGGGAAACCTGCAGGGACTTAAAACCAGCCCTAGGAAACAGAATGAAAAAGCAGACTAAAAGATTCTCCTGCAAACCGTTTCATCTATGCTAGATGAACGAACGTCTCTCCACATGCTCATTTCAGAGAGATAAGTGTGTGTGAAAGCCGTCCTTCACCTAAATATTTGGGAACACAAAGTGTCTATTCCCTTGCAAACTACATTTCATCCACATATATGGGGAGGTACAATCTCCAAATCTGTATTACAGTGAAAACTGCAGGAACTTCAAAACGGCACTAAGAAACAGACTGAGAAAACACACTGAAAGTTTCTCCTGCGACACGTTCCCTTTGTGCTAGATGAACGAAAGTTTCCCCACATGCTTAGTTCTTAGAGTTACGTGTGTGTGAAAGGCGTACTTCAACTATATTGTAGAGAACAATAAGTTACTTTCCATATGCAAACTACACTCCATCCAAATAAATGCTTAAGTTCTAGCCCCAACTCTGTATTTCATTGACAACTGAAGCTACTTCAAACTGGCACTAGGAATCAGAATGAGAAACAAGACAAAAAGTTGAACTTGCCACCCGATCCCTTTGTGTTAGATGAACGAAAGTCTCTCAACATGCTCAGTTCTGAGAGATAAGTGTGTGTGCAATCCGTTCTTCACCTAGCTTGTTGGGAAAACAGAGTGTCTTTTCAGTTGCAAACTACAATCCATCCATATATTTGCTGAGGTACTAGCTCCAACTCGGTTTTACCGTGAAAACTGCAGGAACTTCAAACCGGTACTAGGAAACAGAATGAGAAATCTGACTAAAAGTTTCTCATGCAAATCATTCCCATTTTTCTAGTTGAACAAACGTCTATCAACATGCTCAGTTCAGAGAGATAACTGTGTGTGAAAGCCGTCCTTCACCTAAATAGTTGGGAACACAAAGCTTCTGTTCACTTGCATACTACACTCCATCCATATTTATGGGGTGGTACTAGCTCCAAATCGCTTTTACAGTGAAAATTACAGGAACATCAAACCGGCACTAGGAAACGGACTGAGAAACCAGAGTAAAAGTTTCACCTGCAACCCTATCCCTTTGTGCTACATGAATGAACGTCTCTCCACATGCCCAGTTCTGAGAGATAATTGTGTGTGAAAGCCTACTATCACCAAGGTTATAGGGAACACAAAGTTTCTATTCAGTTGCAAACTAAATTCCATCTATATATATATGGGGAATTACTAGTTAAAACTCGGGTTTACAGTGAAAATTTCAGGAAAATGAAACCGGTACTAGGAAACACACTGAGAAACCTTAGTAAAAGATTATCTTGCAACCCGTTCACTACGTGCTAGATGAACGAACTTCTCTCCAAATGCTCACTTCTGAGAGATAATGTGTTTGTGAAAGCCGCCCTTCACCTAAATAGTTGGGAACACAAAGAGTCTTTTCAGTTGCAAACTACACTCCATCCATATATCTGGGGAGGTACTAGCTCCAAATCGGTTTTACAGTGAATCCTTCAGGAACATCAATCCGGCACTGAGAAACAGACTGAGAAACCGGACTAAATGTTTCTCCTGCATCCCGTTCCTTTTGTGCAAGATGAACGAAATTCTCTCCACTAGCTCAGTTCTGAGAGGTAAGTGTGTGTGTAAGGCGTCCTTTCCTAGCTTGTTGGGGCCAAATAGTTTCTTTTCAGATGGAAACAACACTCAATCCATATATATGGGGAGGTACTAGCTCCAAATCTATTTTACAATGAAAAATGCAGGAACTTCAAACCGGCACTAGGAAACAGACTGAGAGACCAGACAAAAAGTTTCTCCTGCAACCCATTCCCTTTGTGCTAGATAAACGAACGTCTCTCCACATGCTCATTTCTGAGAGATAACTGTGTGTGAAAGCCATTCTTCACCTAAATAGTTGGGAACACAAAGTGTATTTTCAGTTGCAAACTACACTCCATCCATATATATAGGGAGGTAATAGCTCCAACTTTGTTTTACAGTGAAAACTGCAGGAAATTCAAAAGGACACTTGGAAACAAACTGAGACCCCAGGGTAAAAGATTTCCCTGCAACACGTTCACTATGTGCTAGGTGAACGAACTTCTCCCCAAATGCTGAATTCTCAGAGATAATGTGATTGTGAAAGCTGTCCTTCAACTTGAATGTTGGGAACACAAACTTTCTTTTCAATTGTAAGCTACACACCATTCATATATGTGGGTAGGTACTAGTTCCAATACTGAATTTTAGTGAAAATTTCAGAGCTTCAAACCGGCACAAGGAAACAGACTGAGAAACCAGAAAAAACGTTTTTCCTGCAACACTTTCCCTTTGTGCTAGATGAACGTACGTCTCTCCACATGCTCAGTTCTGAGAGATTAGTGTGTGTGAAAGCTGTCCTTCACCTAGATTCTTGGGAACAGAAAGTTTCTTTTCAGTTGCAAACTACATTCCATCCATATAAATTGGGAGGTACTAGCTCCAACTCGGTTTTATAGTGAATACTGCAGGATCTTCAAACCGGCACTAGGAAACAGGCTGAGAAAAAATAGTAAGTCTTTCTCCTGCAAACCATTCCCTTTGTGCTACATTAACGAACGTCTCTCTAAGTGCTCAGTTCTGACAGATAAGTTTGTGTGAAATCCGTCCTTCACCTTGCTTGTTGGGAACACATAGATTCTTTTCAGTTGCAAACTACACACCATACATATATATAGGGAGGAACAAGCTCCAACTCGGTTTTACAGTGAAAACTGCAGGAACTTCAAACCGGCACTAGGAAACAGACTGAAACCTGACTAAAAGTTTCTCATGCAAATCATTCCCATTTTTCTAGGTGAACAAACGTCTATCAGCATGCTCAGTTCAGAGAGATAACTGTGTGTGAAAGCCGTCCTTCACCTAAATAGTTGGGAACACAAAGCGTCAGTTCACTTGCATACTATACTCCATCCATATTTATGGGGTGGTACTTGCTCCAAATCGCTTTTACAGTGAAAATTGCAGGAACATCAAACCGGCACTAGGAAACGGACTGAGAAACTAGACTAATAGTTTTACCTGCAACCCTATCCGTTTGTGCTACATGAAAGAACGTCTCTCCAAATGCTCAGTTCTGAGATATAATTGTGTGTGAAAGCCTACTTTCACCAAGCTTATAGGGAACACAAAGTTTCTATTCAGTTGCAAACTAATTTCCATCTATATATATATGGGGAGGTACTAGTTAAAACTCGGGTTTACAGTGAAAATTTCAGGAACTTGAAACCGGTACTAGGAAACACACTGAGAACCTTAGTAAAAGATTATCTTGCAACCCGTTCACTACGTGCTAGATGAACGAACTTCTCTCCAAATGCTCACTTCTGAGAGATAATGTGTTTGTGAAAGCCGTCCTTCACCTAAATAGTTGGGAAAACAAAGAGTCTTTTCAGTTGCAAACTACACTCCATCCATATATCTGGGGAGGTACTAGCTCCAAATTGGTTTTACAGTGAAACCTTCAGGAACATCAATCCGGCACTGGGAAACAGACTGAGAAACCGGACTAAATGTTTCTCCTGCATCCCGTTCCTTTTGTGCAAGATGAACGAAAGTCTCTCAACTAGCTCAGTTCTGAGAGGTAAGTGTGTGTGAAAGCCGTCCTTACCTAGCTTGTTGGGGACAAATAGTTTCTTTTCAGATGCAAACAACACTCCATCCTTTTATATGGGGAGGTACTAGCTCCAAATCTATTTTAAACTGAAAAATGCAGGAACTTCAAACCGGCACTAGGAAACAGACTGAGAGACCAGACAAAAAGTTTCTCCTGCAACCCATTCCCTTTGTGCTAGATGAACGAACGTCTCTCCACATGCTCAGTTCTGAGAGATAAATGTGTGTGAAAGCCGTCCTTCTCCTACCTTGTTGGGAACACAAAATTTCTTTTCAGTTGCAAGCTACACTCCATCCATATATATGGGGATGTACTAGCTTCAAATCAATTTTACAGGGAAACCTGCAGGGACTTAAAACCAGCCCTAGGAAACAGAATGAAAAAGCAGACTAAAAGATTCTCCTGCAAACCGTTTCATCTATGCTAGATGAACGAACGTCTCTCCACATGCTCATTTCAGAGAGATAAGTGTGTGTGAAAGCCGTCCTTCACCTAAATATTTGGGAACACAAAGTGTCTATTCCCTTGCAAACTACATTTCATCCACATATATGGGGAGGTACAATCTCCAAATCTGTATTACAGTGAAAACTGCAGGAACTTCAAAACGGCACTAAGAAACAGACTGAGAAAACACACTGAAAGTTTCTCCTGCGACACGTTCCCTTTGTGCTAGATGAACGAAAGTTTCCCCACATGCTTAGTTCTTAGAGTTACGTGTGTGTGAAAGGCGTACTTCAACTATATTGTAGAGAACAATAAGTTACTTTCCATATGCAAACTACACTCCATCCAAATAAATGCTTAAGTTCTAGCCCCAACTCTGTATTTCATTGACAACTGAAGCTACTTCAAACTGGCACTAGGAATCAGAATGAGAAACAAGACAAAAAGTTGAACTTGCCACCCGATCCCTTTGTGTTAGATGAACGAAAGTCTCTCAACATGCTCAGTTCTGAGAGATAAGTGTGTGTGCAATCCGTTCTTCACCTAGCTTGTTGGGAAAACAGAGTGTCTTTTCAGTTGCAAACTACAATCCATCCATATATTTGCTGAGGTACTAGCTCCAACTCGGTTTTACCGTGAAAACTGCAGGAACTTCAAACCGGTACTAGGAAACAGAATGAGAAATCTGACTAAAAGTTTCTCATGCAAATCATTCCCATTTTTCTAGTTGAACAAACGTCTATCAACATGCTCAGTTCAGAGAGATAACTGTGTGTGAAAGCCGTCCTTCACCTAAATAGTTGGGAACACAAAGCTTCTGTTCACTTGCATACTACACTCCATCCATATTTATGGGGTGGTACTAGCTCCAAATCGCTTTTACAGTGAAAATTGCAGGAACATCAAACCGGCACTAGGAAACGGACTGAGAAACCAGAGTAAAAGTTTCACCTGCAACCCTATCCCTTTGTGCTACATGAATGAACGTCTCTCCACATGCCCAGTTCTGAGAGATAATTGTGTGTGAAAGCCTACTATCACCAAGGTTATAGGGAACACAAAGTTTCTATTCAGTTGCAAACTAAATTCCATCTATATATATATGGGGAATTACTAGTTAAAACTCGGGTTTACAGTGAAAATTTCAGGAAAATGAAACCGGTACTAGGAAACACACTGAGAAACCTTAGTAAAAGATTATCTTGCAACCCGTTCACTACGTGCTAGATGAACGAACTTCTCTCCAAATGCTCACTTCTGAGAGATAATGTGTTTGTGAAAGCCGCCCTTCACCTAAATAGTTGGGAACACAAAGAGTCTTTTCAGTTGCAAACTACACTCCATCCATATATCTGGGGAGGTACTAGCTCCAAATCGGTTTTACAGTGAATCCTTCAGGAACATCAATCCGGCACTGAGAAACAGACTGAGAAACCGGACTAAATGTTTCTCCTGCATCCCGTTCCTTTTGTGCAAGATGAACGAAATTCTCTCCACTAGCTCAGTTCTGAGAGGTAAGTGTGTGTGTAAGGCGTCCTTTCCTAGCTTGTTGGGGCCAAATAGTTTCTTTTCAGATGGAAACAACACTCAATCCATATATATGGGGAGGTACTAGCTCCAAATCTATTTTACAATGAAAAATGCAGGAACTTCAAACCGGCACTAGGAAACAGACTGAGAGACCAGACAAAAAGTTTCTCCTGCAACCCATTCCCTTTGTGCTAGATAAACGAACGTCTCTCCACATGCTCATTTCTGAGAGATAACTGTGTGTGAAAGCCATTCTTCACCTAAATAGTTGGGAACACAAAGTGTATTTTCAGTTGCAAACTACACTCCATCCATATATATAGGGAGGTAATAGCTCCAACTTTGTTTTACAGTGAAAACTGCAGGAAATTCAAAAGGACACTTGGAAACAAACTGAGACCCCAGGGTAAAAGATTTCCCTGCAACACGTTCACTATGTGCTAGGTGAACGAACTTCTCCCCAAATGCTGAATTCTCAGAGATAATGTGATTGTGAAAGCTGTCCTTCAACTTGAATGTTGGGAACACAAACTTTCTTTTCAATTGTAAGCTACACACCATTCATATATGTGGGTAGGTACTAGTTCCAATACTGAATTTTAGTGAAAATTTCAGAGCTTCAAACCGGCACAAGGAAACAGACTGAGAAACCAGAAAAAACGTTTTTCCTGCAACACTTTCCCTTTGTGCTAGATGAACGTACGTCTCTCCACATGCTCAGTTCTGAGAGATTAGTGTGTGTGAAAGCTGTCCTTCACCTAGATTCTTGGGAACAGAAAGTTTCTTTTCAGTTGCAAACTACATTCCATCCATATAAATTGGGAGGTACTAGCTCCAACTCGGTTTTATAGTGAATACTGCAGGATCTTCAAACCGGCACTAGGAAACAGGCTGAGAAAAAATAGTAAGTCTTTCTCCTGCAAACCATTCCCTTTGTGCTACATTAACGAACGTCTCTCTAAGTGCTCAGTTCTGACAGATAAGTTTGTGTGAAATCCGTCCTTCACCTTGCTTGTTGGGAACACAGAGTTTCTTTTCAGTTGCAAAAAACACACCATACATATATATAAGGAGGTAATAGCTCCAACTTTATTTTACAGTGAAAACTGCAGGAACTTCAAACCGGCACTAGGAAACAGACTGAAAAACCTGACTAAAAGTTTCTCATGCAAATCATTCCCATTTTTCTAGTTGAACAAACGTCTATCAACATGCTCAGTTCAGAGAGATAACTGTGTGTGAAAGCCGTCCTTCACCGAAATAGTTGGGAACACAAAGCGTCAGTTCACTTGCATACTATACTCCATCCATATTTATGGGGTGGTACTAGCTCCAAATCGCTTTTACAGTGAAAATTGCAGGAACATCAAACCGGCACTAGGAAACGGACTGAGAAACCAGAGTAAAAGTTTTACCTGCAACACTATCCCATTGTTCTACGTGAAAGAACGTCTCTCCAAATGCTCAGTTCTGAGAGATAATTGTGTGTGAAAGCCTACTTTCACCAAGCTTATAGGGAACACAAAGTTTCTATTCAGTTGCAAACTAATTTCCATCTATATATATATGGGGAGGTACTAGTTAAAACTCGGGTTTACAGTGAAAAATTTCAGGAACTTGAAACCGGTACTAGGAAACACACTGAGAACCTTAGTAAAAGATTATCTTGCAACCCGTTCACTACGTGCTAGATGAACGAAATTCTCTCCAAATGCTCACTTCTGAGAGATAATGTGTTTGTGAAAGCCGCACTTCACCTAAATAGTTGGGAACACAAAGAGTCTTTTCAGTTGCAAACTACACTCCATCCATATATCTGGGGAGGTACTAGCTCCAAATCGGTTTTACAGTGAAACCTTCAGGAACATCAATCCGGCACTAGGAAACAGACTGAGAAACCGGACTAAATGTCTCTCCTGCATCCCGTTCCTTTTGTGCAAGGTGAACGAAAGTCTCTCCACTAGCTATGTTCTGAGAGATAAGTGTGTGTGAAAGCCGTCCTTACCTAGCTTGTTGGGGACAAATAGTTTCTTTTCAGATGCAAACAACACTCCATCCATATATATGGGGAGGTACTAGCTCCAAATCTATTTTACACTGAAAAATTCAGGAACTTCAAACCGGCACTAGGAAACAGACTGAGAGACCAGACAAAAAGTTTCCCCTGCAACCCATTCCCTTTGTGCTAGATGAACGAACGTCTCTCCACATGCTCATTTCTGAGAGATAACTGTGTGTGAAAGCCGTCCTTCACCTAAATAGTTGGGAACACACAGTGTATTTTCAGTTCCAAACTACAATCCATCCATATATTTGGGGAGGTAATAGCTCCAACTTTGTTTTACAGTGAAAACTGCAGGAACTTCAAACCAGCAGTAGGAAACAGACTGAAAAACCAGACAAGATGTTTCTCCTGTATCCCGTTCCTTTTGTGCAAGATGAACGAAAGTCGCTCCACTAGCTCAGTTCTGAGAGATATTTGTGTGTGAAAGTCATACTTCACATAGCTTGTTGGGCACACAAACATTCTTTTCATTTGCAAACTACACTCCATCCATATATATGGGGAGGTACTAGCTACAAATCAATTTTACAGTGAAAACTGCAGGAACTTCAAACCGGCACTAAGAAACAGACTGAGAAATCAGAGAAAAAGATTCTCCTGCAACACGTTCACTATGTGCTAGATGAACGAATTTCTCTCCAAATTCTCACTTCTCAGAGATAATGTGTTTGTGAAAGCCGTCTTTCACCTAGATTGTTGGGAACACAAAGAATCTATTCAGTTGCAAACTACACTCCATCTATATATGTGGGTAGGTACTAGCTCCAACACTGAATTTCAGTGAAAATTGCAGGAACTTCAAACCGGCACAAGGAAACATACTGAGAAAACAGACAGGAAGTTTCTACTGCAATCCGTTCCCTTTGTGCTAGATGAAAGAACGTCTCTCCACATGCTCATGTCTGAGAGATAAGTGTGTGTGAAAGCCGTCCTTCACCTAGATTCTTGGGACCACAAAGTGTCTTTTCAGTTGCAAATTATATTCCATCCATATATATGGGGAGATACAAGCTCCAACTCGTTTTTACAGTGAAAATTGAAGGAACTTCAAACCGGCACTAGGAAAAAGGCTGAGAAACCAGAATAAAAGCTTCCCTGCAACCAGTTACCTTTGTGCTAGTTGAATGAAATCTCTCCACATGCTCATTTCTGAGAGATAATTTTTTGTGAAAACCGTCTTTCACCTAAATAGTTGGGAACACAAAGAGTCTTTTCAGTTGCAAACTACACTCCATCTATATATCTGGGGTGGTATTTGCTCCAACTCTGTTTTATAGTGAATATTGCAGGAACTTCAAACCGACACTTGGAAACAGACTGAGAACCCAGGGTAAAAGATTTCCCTGCAACCCGTTCACTATGTGCTAGGTGAACGAACTTCTCTCCAAATGCTGAGTTCTCAGAGATAATGTGATTGTGAAAGCTGTCCTTCAACTAGATTGTTGGGAACACAAACTTTCTTTTCAGTTGTAAGCTACACACCATTCATATATGTGGGTAGGTACTAGCTCCAATACTGAATTTCAGTGAAAATTGCAGAACTTCAAACCGGCACAAGGAAACAGACTGAGAAACCAGAAAAAACGTTTTTCCTGCAACTCTTTCCCTTTGTGCTAGATGAACGAATGTCTCTCCACATGCTCAGTTCTGAGAGATAAGTGTGTGTGAAAGCTGTCCTTCACCTAGATTCTTGGGAACAGAAAGTTTCTTTTCAGTTGCAAACTACATTCCATCCATATAAATTGGGAGGTACTAGCTCCAACTCGGTTTTATAGTGAATACTGCAGGATCTTCAAACCGGCACTAGGAAACAGGCTGAGAAAAAATAGTAAGTCTTTCTCCTGCAAACCATTCCCTTTGTGCTACATTAACGAACGTCTCTCTAAGTGCTCAGTTCTGACAGATAAGTTTGTGTGAAATCCGTCCTTCACCTTGCTTGTTGGGAACACAGAGTTTCTTTTCAGTTGCAAACTACACACCATACATATATATAGGGAGGTACTAGCTCCAACTCGGTTTTACTGTGAAAACTGCAGGAGCCTCAAACAGGTACTAGGTAACAGACTGAGAAACCGGAGATAAAGTTTCTCCTGTA
Organism: Camelus ferus; assembly: GCF_009834535.1. Classification (NCBI taxonomy): domain Eukaryota; kingdom Metazoa; phylum Chordata; class Mammalia; order Artiodactyla; family Camelidae; genus Camelus; species Camelus ferus. The sequence continues at coordinate 4,500,792 of NC_045704.1, forward strand.
ACCCATTCCCTATTTGCGAGATGGACGAACTTCCCTCCAAATGCCCATTTCTGAGAAATAAATGTGTGTAAAAGCCGTCTTTCAACTAGCTTCTGAGGAACACAGTTTCTCTTCAGTTGCAAAATACACTGCATCCAAATATATTGGGATTTACTAGCTCCAACTCGGATTCACAGTGAAAACTACAATAAATTCAAACAGTCACTAGGAAACAGAATGAGAAACCAGAAAAAAAGTTTCCCCTGTGACCTGTTCCCTTTGTGATAGATGAATGAACGTCTCTTCACATGCTTAATTCTGAGAGATAACTGGGTGTCAATGCCGTCCTTCACCTAAATATTTGGGAACACAAAGCGTCTTTTCAGTTGCAAACTACACTCTATCCATATATATGGGTAGGTACTAACTCCAACTCGGTTTTACAGTGAAAACTGCACTAACTTCAAACCGGCAGTATGAAAAAGACTGAGACACCACAATAAAAGTTTCTCCTGCAAACCGTTCCCTTTGCGCTAGATGAACTTACGTTTCTCAACATGCTCAGTTCTGAGAGATAAGTGCGTGTGAAAGCCGTCCTTAACCTAGCTTGTTGGAACAAAATTTCTTTTCATTTACAAAATACACTGCATCCATATATATGGGGATTTACTAGCACCAAGTCGGATTTACAGTGAAATCTGCAGGATCTTCTAACCGTCACTAGGAAACAGACTGAGAATCAAGAGTAAAACTTCCCCTGCAACCCTTTCCTATTTTACTAGATGAACGAAAGTCTCTCCACTTGCTCAGTTCTGAGAAATAAGTGTGTATGAAAGCCATCCTTCCTCTATCTTGTTGGGAAAACAAGGTTTCTTCTCAGTTGCAAACTACATTCCATCCATATATATGGTCATGTACAAGCTCCAACTCGTGTTTACAGTGAAAAATGCAGGATCTTCAAACCAGCACAAGGAAAATGACTGAGAATCCACACTAAATATTTCTCCTGCAAAACGTTCACTTTGTGCTAGATGAACGAAATTCTCTCCACGTGCTCAGTTCTGAGAGATAAGTGTGTGTGAAAGCCGTCCTTCACCTACCTTGTTGGGAACACAAATTTTCTTTTCAGTTGCAAGCTACACTCCATCCATATATATGGGGAGGTATTAGCTTCAAATCTATTTTACAGGGAAACCTGCAGGAACTTAAAACCAGCCCTAGGAAACAGACTGAAAAAGCAGACTAAAAGATTCTCCTGCAAACCGTTTCATCTATGCTAGATGAACGAACGTCTCTCCACATGCTCATTTCAGATAGATAAGTGTGTGTGAAAGCCGTCCTTCACCTAAATATTTGGGAACACAAAGTGTTTATTCACTTGCAAACTACATTTCATCCACATATATGGGGAGGTACAATCTCCAAATCTGTATTACAGTGAAAACTGCAGGAACTTCAAACCGGCACTAAGAAACAGACTGAGGAAACACACTGAAAGTTTCTCCTGCGACACGTTCCCTTTGTGCTAGATGAACGAAAGTTTCTCCACATGCTTATTTCTTAGAGTTACGTGTGTGTGAAAGGCGTACTTCAACTATATTGTAGAGAACAATAAGTTACTTTTCAAATGCAAACTACACTCCATCCATATAAATGCTTAAGTACTAGCTCCAACTCTGTATTTCATTGAAAACAGAAGCTACTTCAAACTGGCACTAGGAATCAGAATGAGAAACAAGACAAAAAGTTGAACTTACCACCCGATCCCTTTGTGTTAGATGAACGAAAGTCTCTCAACATGCTCAGTTCTGAGAGATAAGTGTGTGTGCAATCCGTTCTTCACCTAGCTTGTTGGGAAAACAGAGTGTCTTTTCAGTTGCAAACTACACTCCATCCATATATTTGCTGAGGTACTAGCTCCAACTCGGTTTTACAGTGAAAACTGCAGGAACTTCAAACCGGTACTAGGAAACAGACTGAGAAACCTGACTAAAAGTTTCTCATGCAAATCATTCCCATTTTTCTAGTTGAACAAACGTCTATCAACATGCTCAGGTCAGAGAGATAACTGTGTGTGAAAGCCGTTCTTCACCTAAATAGTTGGGAACACAAAGCGTCTGTTCACTTGCATACTACACTCCATCCATATTTATGGGGTGGTACTAGCTCCAAATCGCTTTTACAGTGAAAATTGCAGGAACATCAAACCGGCACTAGGAAACGGACTGAGAAACCAGAGTAAAAGTTTCACCTGCAACCCTATCCCTTTGTGCTACATGAAAGAACGTCTCTCCAAATGCTCAGTTCTGAGAGATAATTGTGTGTGAAAGCCTACTTTCACCAAGTTTATAGGGAACAGAAAGTTTCTACTCAGTTGCAAACTAAATTCCATCTATATATACATGGGGAGTTACTAGTTAAAACTCGGGTTTACAGTGAAAATTTCAGGAACTTGAAACCGGTACTAGGAAGCACACTGAGAAACCATAGTAAAAGATTATCTTGCAACCTGTTCTCTACGTGCTAGATGAACGAAATTCTCTCCAAATGCTCACTTCTGAGAGATAATGTGTTTGTGAAAGCCGTCCTTCACATAAATAGTTGGGAACACAAAGAGTCTTTTCAGTTGCAAACTACACTCCATCCATATATCTGGGGAGGTACTAGCTCCAAATCGGTTTTACAGTGAAAACTTCAGGAACATCAAACCGGCACTAGGAAACAGACTGAGAAACCGGACTAAGTGTTTCTCCTGCATCCCGTTCCTTTTGTGCAAGATGAACGAAATTCTCTCCACTAGCTCAGTTCTGAGAGGTAAGTGTGTGTGAATGCCGTCCTTCATATATCTTGTTATAAACACAAAGTTTCATTCAGTTGCAAACTACAATCCATCCATATATATAGGGGAAGTACAAGCTCCAACTTGGTTTGACACTGAAAACTGCAGGAACTACAAAACTGCACTAGGAAACAGCCTGAGAAACCAGACTAAATGTTTCTCCTGCATCCCGTTCCTTTTGTGCAAGATGAACGAAAGTCTCTCCACTAGCTCAGTTCTGAGAGGTAAGTGTGTGTGAAAGCCGTCCTTACCTAGCTTGTTGGGGACAAATAGTTTCTTTTCAGATGCAAACAACACTCCATCCATATATATGGGGAGGTACTAGCTCCAAATCTATTTTACACTGAAAAATGCAGGAACTTCAAACCGGCACTAGGAAACAGACTGAGAGACCAGACAAAAAGTTTCTCCTGCAACCCATTCCCTTTGTGCTAGATGAACGAACGTCTCTCCACATGCTCATTTCTGAGAGATAACTGTGTGTGAAAGCCGTCCTTCACCTAAATAGTTGGGAACACAAAGTGTATTTTCAGTTGCAAACTACACTCCATCCATATATATAGGGAGGTAATAGCTCCAACTTTGTTTTACAGTGAAAAACTGCAGGAACTTCAAACCAGCAGTAGGAAACAGACTGAAAAACCAGACAAAATGTTTCTCATGTATCCCGTTCCTTTTGTGCTAGATGAACGAAAGTCGCTCCACTAGCTCAGTTCTGAGAGATAATTGTGTGTGAAAGCCATACTTCACATAGCTTGTTGGGCACACAAAGTTTGTTTTCAGTTGCAAACTACACTCCATCCATATATATGGGGAGGTACTAGCTACAAATCAATTTTACAGTGAAAACTGCAGGAACTCTTCAAACCGGCACTAAGAAACAGACTGAGAAATCAGAGAAAAAGATTCTCCTGCAACACGTTCACTATGTGCTAGATGAACGAAATTCTCTCCAAATGCTCACTTCTCAGAGATAATGTGTTTGTGAAAGCCGTCTTTCACCTAGATTGTTGGGAACACAAAGAATCTATTCAGTTGCAAACTACACTCCATCTATATATGTGGGTAGGTACTAGCTCCAACACTGAATTTCAGTGAAAATTGCAGGAACTTCAAACCGGCACAAGGAAACAGACTGAGAAAACAGACAGGAAGTTTCTCCTGCAATCCGTTCCCTTTGTGCTAGATGAACGAACGTCTCTCCACATGCTCAGTTCTGAGAGATAAGTGTGTGTGTGAAAGCTGTCCTTCACCTAGATTCTTGGGAACAGAAAGTTTCTTTTCAGTTGCAAACTACATTCCATCCATATAAATTGGGAGGTACTAGCTCCAACTCGGTTTTATAGTGAATACTGCAGGATCTTCAAACCGGCACTAGGAAACAGGCTGAGAAAAAATAGTAAGTCTTTCTCCTGCAAACCATTCCCTTTGTGCTACATTAACGAACGTCTCTCTAAGTGCTCAGTTCTGACAGATAAGTTTGTGTGAAATCCGTCCTTCACCTTGCTTGTTGGGAACACAGAGTTTCTTTTCAGTTGCAAACTACACACCATACATATATATAGGGAGGTACTAGCTCCAACTCGGTTTTACTGTGAAAACTGCAGGAGCCTCAAACAGGTACTAGGTAACAGACTGAGAAACCGGAGATAAAGTTTCTCCTGTAACCCATTCAATATTTGCGAGATGGACGAACTTCCCTCCAAATGCCCATTTCTGAGAAATAAATGTGTGTAAAAGCCGTCTTTCAACTAGCTTCTGAGGAACACAGTTTCTCTTCAGTTGCAAAATACACTGCATCCAAATATATTGGGATTTACTAGCTCCAACTCGGATTCACAGTGAAAACTACAATAAATTCAAACAGTCACTAGGAAACAGAATGAGAAACCAGAAAAAAAGTTTCCCCTGCGACCTGTTCCCTTTGTGATAGATGAACGAACGTCTCTTCACATGCTTAATTCTGAGAGATAACTGGGTGTCAATGCCGTCCTTCACCTAAATATTTGGGAACACAAAGCGTCTTTTCAGTTGCAAACTACACTCTATCCATATATATGGGTAGGTATTAACTCCAAATCGGTTTTACAGTGAAAACTGCACTAACTTCAAACCGGCAGTATGAAAAAGACTGAGATACCACAATAAAAGTTTCTCCTGCAAACCGTTCCCTTTGCGCTAGATGAACTTACGTTTCTCAACATGCTCAGTTCTGAGAGATAAATGCGTGTGAAAGCCGTCCTTAACCTAGCTTGTTGGAACAAAATTTCTTTTCATTTACAAAATACACTGCATCCATATATATGGGGATTTACTAGCACAAACTCGGATTTACAGTGAAATCTGAAGGATCTTCTAACCGTCACTAGGAAACAGACTGAGAAACAAGAGTAAAACTTCCCCTGCAAACCTTTCCTATTTTACTAGATGAACGAAAGTCTCTCCACTTGCTCAGTTCTGAGAAATAAGTGTGTATTAAAGCCATCCTTCCTCTATCTTGTTGGGAAAACAAGGTTTCTTCTCAGTTGCAAACTACATTCCATCCATATATATGGTCATGTACAAGCTCCAACTCGTGTTTACAGTGAAAAATGCAGGATCTTCAAACCAGCACAAGGAAAATGACTGAGAATCCACACTAAATGTTTCTCCTGCAAAACGTTCCCTTTGTGCTAGATGAACGAAATTCTCTCCACGTGCTCAGTTCTGAGAGATAAGTGTGTGTGAAAGCCGTCCTTCACCTACCTTGTTGGGAACACAAAGTTTCTTTTCAGTTGCAAGCTACACTCCATCCATATATATGGGGAGGTACTAGCTTCAAATCAATTTTACAGGGAAACCTGCAGGAACTTAAAACCAGCCCTAGGAAACAGACTGAAAAAGCAGACTAAAAGATTCTCCTGCAAACCGTTTCATCTATGCTAGATGAACGAACGTCTCTCCACATGCTCATTTCAGAGAGATAAGTGTGTTGTGAAAGCCGTCCTTCACCTAAATATTTGGGAACACAAAGTGTCTATTCACATGCAAACTACACTTCATCCACGTATATGGGGAGGTACAATCTCCAAATCTGTATTACAGTGAAAACTGCAGGAACTTCAAACCGGCACTAAGAAACAGACTGAGAAAACACACTGAAAGTTTCTCCTGCGACACGTTCCCTTTGTGCTAGATGAACGAAAGTTTCTCCACATGCTTAGTTCTTAGAGTTACGTGTGTGTGAAAGGCGTACTTCAACTATATTGTAGAGAACAAGAAGTTACTTTTCATATGCAAACTACACTCCATCCATATAAATGCTTAAGTTCTAGCTCCAACTCTGTATTTCATTGACAACTGAAGGTACTTCAAACTGGCACTAGGAAACAGAATGAGAAACAAGACAAAAAGTTGAACTTTCCACCCGATCCCTTTGTGCTAGATGAACGAAAGTCTCTCAACATGCTCAGTTCTGAGAGATAAGTGTGTGTGCAATCCGTTCTTCACCTAACTTGTTGGGAAAACAGAGTGTCTTTTCAGTTGCAAACTACACTCCATCCATATATTTGCTGAGGTACTAGCTCCAACTCGGTTTAACAGTGAAAACTGCAGGAACTTCAAACCGGCACTAGGAAACAGACTGAGAAACCTGACTAAAAGTTTCTCATGCAAATCATTCCCATTTTTCTAGTTGAACAAACGTCTATCAACATGCTCAGTTCAGAGAGATAACTGTGTGTGAAAGCCGTCCTTCAACTAAATAGTTGGGAACACAAGCATCTGTTCAGTTGCATACTACACTCCATCCATATTTATGGGGTGGTAGTAGCTCCAAATCGCTTTTACAGTGAAAATTGCAGGAACATCAAACCGGCACTAGGAAACGGACTGAGAAACCAGAGTAAAAGTTTCACCTGCAACCCTATCATTTGTGCTACATGAAAGAACGTCTCTCCACATGCTCAGTTCTGAGAGATAATTGTGTGTGAAAGCGTACTTTCACCAAGCTATAGGGAACACAAAGATTCTATTCAGTTGCAAACTAAATTCCATCTATATATATATGGGGAGGTACTAGTTAAAACTCGCGTTTACACTGAAAATTTCAGGAACTTGAAACCGGTACTAGGAAACACACTGAGAAACCATAGTAAAGATTATCTTGCAACCCGTTCACTACGTGCTAGATGAACGAACTTCTCTCCAAATGCTCACTTCTGAGAGATAATGTGTTTGTGAAAGCCGTCCTTCACCTAAATAATTTGGAACACAAAGAGTCTTTTCAGTTGCAAACTACACTCCATCCATATATCTGGGGAGGTACTAGCTCCAAATCGGTTTTTACAGTGAAAACTTCAGGAACATCAAACCGGCACTAGGAAAACAGACTGAGAAACCGGACTAAATGTTTCTCCTGCATCCCGTTCCTTTTGTGCAAGATGAACGAAAGTCTTTCCACTAGCTCAGTTCTGAGAGGTAATTGTGTGTGAATGCCCGTCCTTCATATATCTTGTTATAAACACAAAGTTTCATTGAGTTGCAAACTACACTCCATCCATATATATAGTGGAAGTACAAGCTCCAACTTGGTTTGACACTGAAACTGCAGGAACTACAAAACTGCACTAGGAAACAGCCTGAGAAACCAGACTAAATGTTTCTCCTGCATCCCGTTCCTTTGTGCAAGATGAACGAAATTCTCTCCACTAGCTCAGTTCAGAGGGGTAAGTTGTGTGTGAAAGCCGTCCTTACCTAGCTTGTTGGGGACAAATAGTTTCTTTTCAGATGCAAACAACACTCCATCCATATATATGGGGAGGTACTAGCTCCAAATCTATTGTACACTGAAAAATGCAGGAACTTCAAACCGGGCACTAGGAAACAGATTGACAGACCAGACAAAAAGTGTCTCCTGCAACCCATTCCCTTTGTGCTAGATGAACGAACGTCTCTCCACATGCTCATTTCTGAGAGATAACTGTGTGTGAAAGCCGTCCTTCACCTAAATAGTTGGGAACCACAAAGTGTATTTTCAGTTTGCAAACTACACTCCATCCATATATATAGGGAGGGTAATAGCTCCAACTTTGTTTTACAGTGAAAACTGCAGGAACTTTAAACCAGCAGTAGGAAACAGACTGAAAAACCAGACAAAATGTTTCTCCTGTATCCCATTCCTTTTGTGCTAGATGAACGAAAGGTCGCTCCACTAGCTCAGTTTCTGAGAGATAATTGTGTGTGAAAGCCATACTTCACATAGCTTGTTGGGCACACAAACATTCTTATCAGTTGCAAACTACACTCCGTCCATATATATGGGGAGGTACTAGCTACAAATCAATTTTACAGTGAAAACTGCAGGAACTTTCAAACCGGCACTAAGAAACAGACTGAGAAATCAGAGAAAAAGATTCTCCTGCAACACGTTCACTATGTGCTAGATGAACGAAATTCTCTCCAAATGTTCACTTCTCAGAGATAATGTGTTTGTGAAAGCCGTCTTTCACCTAGATTGTTGGGAACAAAAGAATCTATTCAGTTGCAAACTACACTCCATCTATATATGTGGATATGTACTAGCTCCAACACTGAATTTCAGTGAAAATTGCAGGAACTTCAAACCGGCACAAGGAAACAGACTGAGAAAACAGACAGGAAGTTTCTCCTGCAATCCGTTCCCTTTGTGCTAGATGAAAGAACGTCTCTCCACATGCTCATGTCTGAGAGATAAGTGGGTGTGAAAGCCGTCCTTCACCTAGATTCTTGGGACCACAAAGTGTCTTTTCAGTGCAAATAATACTCCATCCATATATATGGGGAGGTACCAGCTCCAACTCGGTTTTAGAGTGAAAATTGCAGGAACTTCAAACCGGCACTATGAAAAAGGCTGAGAAACCAGAATAAAAGCTTCCCTGCAACCAGTTACCTTTGTGCTAGTTGAATGAACGTCTCTCCACATGCTCATTTCTGAGAGATAATTTTTCTGAAACCGTCCTTCACCTAAATAGTTGGGAACACAAAGATTATTTTCAGTTGCAAACTACACTCCATCTATATATCTGGGGTGGTATTTGCTCCAACTCTGTTTTATAGTGAATATTGCAGGAACTTCAAACCGACACTGGAAACAGACTGAGAACCCAGGGTAAAAGATTTCCCTGCAACCCGTTCACTATGTGCTAGGTGAACGAACTTCTCTCCAAATGCTGAGTTCTCAGAGATAATGTGATTGTGAAAGCTGTCCTTCAACTAGATTGTTGGGAACACAAACTTTCTTTTCAGTTGTAAGCTACACACCATTCATATATGTGGGTAGGTACTAGCTCCAATACTGAATTTCAGTGAAAATTGCAGAACTTCAAACCGGCACAAGGAAACAGACTGAGAAACCAGAAAAACGTTTTTTCCTGCAACTCTTTCCCTTTGTGCTAGATGAACGAACGTCTCTCCACATGCTCAGTTCTGAGAGAAAAGTGTGTGTGTGAAAGCTGTCCTTCACCTAGATTCTTGGGAACAGAAAGTTTCTTTTCAGTTGCAAACTACATTCCATCCATATAAATTGGGAGGTACTAGCTCCAACTCGGTTTATAGTGAATACTGCAGGATCTTCAAACCGGCACTAGGAACAGGCTGAGAAAAAATAGTAAGTCTTTCTCCTGCAAACCATTCCCTTTGTGCTACATTAACGAACGTCTCTCTAAGTGCTCAGTTCTGACAGATAAGTTTGTGTGAATTCCGTCCTTCACCTTGCTTGTTGGGAACACAGAGTTTCTTTTCAGTTGCAAATACACACCATACATATATATAGGGAGGTACTAGCTCCAACTCGGTTTTACTGTGAAAACCGCAGGAGCCTCAAAAAGGTACTAGGTAACAGACTGAGAAACCGGAGATAAAGTTTCTCCTGTAACCCATTCCCTATTTGCGAGATGGACGAACTTCCCTCCAAATGCCCATTGCTGAGAAATAAATGTGTGTAAAAGCCGTCTTTCAACTAGCTTCTGAGGAACACAGTTTCTCTTCAGTTGCAAAATACACTGCATCCAAATATATTGGGATTTACTAGCTCCAACTCAGATTCACAGCGTAAACTACAATAAATTCCAAACAGTCACTAGGAAACCTGAATGAGAAACCAGAAAAAAAGTTTCCCCTGCGACCTGTTCCCTTTGTGATAGATGAACGAACGTCTCTTCACATGCTAAATTCTGAGAGATAACTGGGTGTCAATGCCGTCCTTCACCTAAATATTTGGAACACAAGCGTCTTTCAGTTGCCAAACTACACTCTATCCATATATATGGGTAGGTACTAACTCCAACTCGGTTTTACAGTGAAAACTGCACTAACTTCAAACGGCAGTATGAAAAAGACTGAGATACCACAATAAAAGTTTCTCCTGCAAACCGTTCCCTTTGCGCTAGATGAACTTATGTTTCTCAACATGCTCAGTTCTGAGAGATAAGTGCGTGTGAAAGCCGTCCTTAACCTAGCTTGTTGCGAACAAAATTTCTTTTCATTTACAAAATACACTGCATCCATATATATGGGGATTTACTAGCACCCAACTCGGATTTACAGTGAAATCTGCAGGATCTTCTAACCGTCACTAGGAAACAGACTGAGAAACAAGAGTAAAACTTCCCCTGCAAACCTTTCCTATTTTACTAGATGAACGAAAGTCTCTCCACTTGCCTCAGTTCTGAGAAATAAGTGTGTATGAAAGCCATCCTTCCCTCTATCTTGTTGGGAAAACAAGGTTTTCTTCTCAGTTGCAAACTACATTCCATCCATATATATGGTCATGTACAAGCTCCAACTCGTGTTTACAGTGAAAAATGCAGGATCTTCAAACCAGCACAAGGAAAATGACTGAGAATCCACACTAAATATTTCTCCTGCAAAACGTTCACTTTGTGCTAGATGAACGAAATTCTCTCCACGTGCTCATTTCTGAGAGATAAGTGTGTGTGAAAGCCGTCCTTCACCTACCTTGTTGGGAACACAAATTTTCTTTTCAGTTGCAAGCTACACTCCATCCATATATATGGGAGGTATTAGCTTCAAATCTATTTTACAGGGAAACCTGCAGGAACTTAAACCAGCCCTAGGAAACAGACTGAAAAAGCAGAATAAAAGATTCTCCTGCAAACCGTTTCATCTACGCTAGATGAACGAACGTCTCTCCACATGCTCATTTCAGATAGATAAGTGTGTGTGAAAGCCGTCCTTCACCTAAATATTTGGGAACACAAAGTGTTTATTCACTTGCAAACTACATTTCATCCACATATATGGGGACGTACAATCTCCAAATCTGTATTACAGTGAAAAACTGCAGGAACTTCAAACCGGCACTAAGAAACAGACTGAGAAACACACTGAAAGTTTCTCCTGCCGACACGTTCCCTTTGTGCTAGATGAACGAAAGTTTCTCCACATGCTTAGTTCTTAGAGTTACGTGTGTGTGAATGGCGTACTTCAACTATATTGTAGAATACAATAAGTTACTTTTCATATGCAAACTACACTCCATCCATATAAATGCTTAAGTTCTATCTCCATATCTGTATTTCATTGACAACTCAAGGTACTTCAAACTGGCACTAGGAAACAGAATGAGAAACAAGACAAAAAGTTGAACTTGCCACCCCGATCCCGTTGTGTTAGATGAACGAAAGTCTCTCAACATGCTCAGTTCTGAGAGATAAGTGTGTGTGCAATCCGTTCTTCACCTAGCTTGTTGGGAAAACAGAGTGTCTTTTCAGTTGCAAACTACACTCCATCCATATATTTGCTGAGGTACTAGCTCCCAACTCGGTTTTACCGTGAAAAATGCAGGAAACTTCAAACCGGTACACGAACAGACTGAGAAATCTGACTAAAAGTTTCTCATGCAAATCATTCCCATTTTTCTAGTTTGAACAACCGTCTATCAACATGCTCATTTCAGAGAGATAACTGTGTGTGAAAGCCGTCCTTCACCTAAATAGTTGGGAACACAAAGCGTCTGTTCACTTGCATACTACACTCCATCCATATTTATGGGGTGGTACTAGCTCCAAATCGCTTTTACAGTGAAAATTGCAGGAACATCAAACCGGCACTAGGAACGGACTGAGAAACCAGAGTAAAAGTTTCACCTGCAACCCTATCCCTTTGTGCTACATGAATGAACATCTCTCACATGCTCATGTTCTGAGAGAAATTGTGTGTGAAAGCCTACTTTCACCAAGCTTATAGGGAACACAAAGTTTCTATTCAGTTGCAAACTAAATTCCATCTATATATATATATGGGGAGGTACTAGTTTAAACTCGGGTTTACAGTGAAAATTTCAGGAAATTGAAGCCGGTTCTAGGAAACACACTGAGAAACCTTAGTAAAAAGTTACCTTGCAACCCGTTCACTACGTGCTAAGATGAACGAACTTCTCTCCAAATGCTCACTATTGAGAGATAATGTGTTTGTGAAAGCCATCCTTCACCTAAATAGTTGGAACACAAGAGTATTTTCAGGTGCAAACTATAATCCATCCATATATCTGGGGAGGTACTAGCTCCAACTCGGTTTTACTGTGAAAACTGCAGGAGACTCAAACAGGTACTAGGTAACAGACTGAGAAACCGGAGATAAAGTTTCTCCTGTAACCCATTCCCTATTGCGAGATGGAACGAACTTCCCTCCAAATGCCCATTTCTGAGAAATAAATGTGTGTAAAAGCCGTCTTTCAACTAGCTTCTGAGGAACACAGTTTCTCTTCAGTTGCAAAATACACTGCATCCAAATATATTGGGATTTACTAGCTCCAACTCGGATTCACAGCAAAAACTACAATAAATTCAAACAGTCCACTAGGAAACAGAATGAGAAACCAGAAAAAGTTTCCCCGTGACCTGTTCCCTTTGTGATAGATGAACGAACGTCTCTTCACATGCTTAATTCTGAGAGATAACTGGGTGTCAATGCCATCCTTCACCTAAATATTTGGGAACACAAAGCGTCTTTCAGTTGCAAACTACATTCTATCCATATATATGGGTAGGTACTAACTCCAACTCGGTTTTACAGTGAAAACTGCACTAACTTCAAACCGGCAGTATGAAAAAGACTGAGATACCACAATAAAAGTTTCTGCTGCAAACCGTTCCCTTTGCGCTAGATGAAATTACGTTTCTCACATGCTCAGTTCTGAGAGATAAGTGCGTGTGAAAGCCGTCCTTAAACTAGCTTGTTGGAACAAAATTTGTTTTCATTTACAAAATACACTGCATCCATATATATGGGGATTTACTAGCACCAACTCTGATTTACAGTGAAATCTGCAGGATCTTCTAACCGTCACTAGGAAACAGACTGGGAAACAAGAGTAAAACTTCCCCTGCAACCGTTTCCTATTTTACTAGATGAACGAAAGTCTCTCCACTTGCTCAGTTCTGAGAAATAAGTGTGTATGAAAGCCATCCTTCCTCTATCTTGTTGGGAAAACAAGGTTTTCTTCTGAGTTGCAAACTACATTCCATCCATATATATGGTCATGTACAAGCTCCAACACGTGTTTACAGTGAAAAATGCAGGATCTTCAAACCAGCACAAGGAAACTGACTGAGAATCCACACTAAATATTTCTCCTGAAAAACGTTCCCTTTGTGCTAGGTGAACAAAATACTCTCCACGTGCTCAGTTCTGAGAGATAAGTGTGTGTGAAAGCCGTCCTTCACCTACCTTGTTGGGAACACAAGTATTTTTTCAGTTGCAAGCTACACTCCATCCATATATATGGGGAGGTACTAGCTTCAAATCAATTTTACGGGAACCTGCAGGAACTTAAACCAGCCCTAGGAAACAGACTGAAAAGCAGACTAAAAGATTCTCCTGCAAACCGTTTCATCTATGCTAGATGAACGAACGTCTCTCCACATGCTCATTTCAGAGAGATAAGTGTGTGTGAAAGCCGTCCTTCACCTAAATATTTGGGAACACAAAGTGTCTATTCACTTGCAAACTACATTTCATCCACATATATGGGGAGGTACAATCTCCAAATCTGTATTACAGTGAAAACTGCAGGAACTTCAAACCGGGCACTAAGAAACAGACTGAGAAAAACACACTGAAAGTTTCTCCTGCGACACGTTCCCTGTTATGCTAGATGAACGAATGTTTCCCCACAATGCTTATTCTTAGAGTTACGTGTGTGTGAAAGGCGTACCTTCAACTATATTGTAGAGAACATAAGTTACTTTTCAAATGCAAACTACACTCCATCCATATAAATTCTTAAGTACTAGCCCCAACTCTGTATTTCATTGACAACTGAAGCTACTTCAAACTGGCACTAGGAATCAGAATGAGAAACAAGACAAAAGTTGAACTTGCCACCCGATCCCTTTGTGCTAGATGAACGAAAGTCTCTCAACTATGCTCAGTTCTGAGAGATAAATGTGTGTGAAGTCGTCCTTCACCTAAATAGTTGGGAACACAAAGCGTTCAGTTCACTTGCCATACTATACTCCATCCATATTTATGGGGTGGTACTAGCTCCAAATCGCTTTTTTCAGTGAAAATTGCAGGAACATCAAACGAGGCACTAGGAAACGGACTGAGAAACCAGAGTAAAAGTTTCACCTGCAACCCTATCCCTTTGTGCTACATGAATGAACGTCTCTCCACATGCTCAGTTCTGAGAGATAATTGTGTGTGAAAGCCTACTTTCACCAAGTTATAGGGACACAAAGTTTCTATTCAGTTGCAACTAAAATCCATCTATATATATATGGGGAAGTACTAGTTTAAAACTCGGGTTTACAGTGAAAATTTCAGGAACTTGAAACCGGTACTAGGAAGCACACTGAGAACCATAGTAAAAGATTATCTTGCAACCCGTTCTCTAATGCTAGATGAACGAACTTCTGTCCAAATGCTCACTTCTGAGAGATAATGTGTTTGTGAAAGCCGTCCTCACATAAATAGTTGGGAACACAAAGAGTCTTTTCAGTTGCAAACTACACTCCATCCATATATCTGGGGGAGGTACTAGCTCCAAATCGGTTTTACAGTGAAAACTTCAGGAACATCAAACGGCACTAGGAACAGACTGAGAAACCGGACTAAGGTTTCCCTGCATCGCGTTCCTTTTGTGCAGATGAACGAAATTCTCTCCACTAGCTCAGTTCTGAGAGGTAAGTGTGTGGTGAATGCCGTCCTTCATATATCTTGTTATAACACAAAGTTCATTCAGTTGCAAACTACAATCCATCCCTATATATAGGGGAAGTACAAGCCTCCAAATTGGTTTGACACTGAAAACTGCTAGGAACTACAAAACTGCAGTAGGGAAACAGCCTGAGAAACCAGACTAAATGTTTCTCCTGCATCACCGTTCCTTTTGTGCAAGATGAACGAAAGTCTCTCCACTCGCTCAGTTCTTGAGAGGTAAGTGTGTGTGAAAGCCGTCCTTACCTAGCTTGTTGGGGACAAATAGTTTCTTTTCAGATGCAAACAACACTCCATCCATATATATGGGGAGGTACTAGCTCCAAATCTATTGTTACACTGAAAAATGCAGGAACTTCAAACCGGCACTAGGAAACAGACTGAGAGACCAGACAAAAAGTTTCTCCTGCAACCCATTCCCTTTGTGCTAGATGAACGAACGTCTCTCCACATGGCTCATTTCTGAGAGATAACTGTGTGTGAAAGCCGTCCTTCACCTAAATAGTTGGAAACACAAAGTCTATTTTCAGTTTGCAAACTACTCTCCATCCATATATATAGGGAGGTAATAGCTCAACTTTGTTTTACAGTGAAAACTGCAGGAACTTCAAACCAGCAGTAGGAAACAGACTGTAAAACCAGACAAAATATTTCTCCTGTATCCCTTTCATTTTGTGCTAGATGAACGAAAGTCGCTCCACTAGCTCAGTTTCTGAGAGATAATTGTGTGTGAAAGCCATAACTTCATATAGCTTGTGGGCACACAAAGTTTGTTTTCAGTTGCAAACTACACTCCATCCATATATATGGGGAGGTACTAGTACTAGCTACAAATCAATTTTACAGTGAAAACTGCAGGGAACTTCAAACCGGCACTAAGAAACAGACTGAGAAATCAGAGAAAAGATTCTCCTGCAACACGTTCACTATGTGCTAGATGAACGAAATTCTCTCCAAATGCTCACTTCTCAGAGATAATGTGTTTGTGAAAGCCGTCTTTCACCTAGATTGTTGGGAACACAAAGGAATCTATTCAGATGCAAACTACACTCCATCTATATTGTGGGTAGGTACTAGCTCCCAACACTGAATTTCAGTGAAAAATTGCAGGAACTTCAAAACGGCACAAGGAAACAGACTGAGAAAACAGACAGGAAGTTTCTCCTGCAATCCGTTCCCTTTGTGCTAGATGAACGAACGTCTCTCCACATGCTCAGTTCTGAGAGATAAGTGTGTGTGTGAAAGCTGTCCTTCACCTAGATTCTTGGGAACAGAAAGTTTCTTTTCAGTTGCAAACTACATTCCATCCATATAAATTGGGAGGTACTAGCTCCAACTCGGTTTTATAGTGAATACTGCAGGATCTTCAAACCGGCACTAGGAACAGGCTGAGAAAAAATAGTAAGTCTTTCTCCTGCAAACCATTCCCTTTGTGCTACATTAACGAACGTCTCTCTAAGTGCTCAGTTCTGACAGATAAGTTTGTGGTGAAATCCGTCCTTCACCTTGCTTTGTTGGGAACACAGAGTTTCTTTTCAGTTGCAAACTACACACCATACATATATATAGGGAGGTACTAGCTCCAACTCGGTTTTACTGTGAAAACTGCAGGAGCCTCAAACAGGTACTAGGTAACAGACTGAGAAACCGGAGATAAAGTTTCTCCTGTAACCATTCCCTATTTGCGAGATGGACGAACTTCCCTCCAAATGCCCATTTCTGAGAAATAAATGTGTGTAAAAGCCGTCTTTCAACTAGCTTCTGAGGAACACAGTTTCTCTTCAGTTGCAAAATACACTGCATCCAAATATATTGGGATTTACTAGCTCCAACTCGGATTCACAGTGAAAACTACAATAAATTCAAACAGTCACTAGGAAACAGAATGAGAAACCAGAAAATAGTTTCCCCTGCGACCTGTTCCCTTTGTGATAGATGAACGAACGTCTCTTCACATGCTTAATTCTGAGAGATAACTGGGTGTCAATGCCGTCCTTCACCTAAATATTTGGGAACACAAAGCGTCTTTTCAGTTGCAAACTACACTCTATCCATATATATGGGTAGGTACTAACTCCAACTCGGTTTTACAGTGAAAACTGCACTAACTTCAAACCGGCAGTATGAAAAAGACTGAGATACCACAATAAAAGTTTCTCCTGCAAACCGTTCCCTTTGCGCTAGATGAACTTACGTTTCTCAACATGCTCAGTTCTGAGAGATAAGTGCGTGTGAAAGCCGTCCTTAACCTAGCTTGTTGGAACAATATTTCTTTTCATTTACAAAATACACTGCATCCATATATATGGGAATTTACTAGCACCAACTCAGATTTACCGTGAAATCTGCAGGATCTTCTAACCGTCACTAGGAAACAGACTGAGAAACAAGAGTAAAACTTCCCCTGCAACCCTTTCCTATTTTACTAGATGAACGAAAGTCTCTCCACTTGCTCAGTTCTGAGAAATAAGTGTGTATGAAAGCCATCCTTCCTCTATCTTGTTGGGAAAACAAGGTTTCTTCTGAGTTGCAAACTACATTCCATCCATATATATGGTCATGTACAAGCTCCAACTCGTATTTACAGTGAAAAATGCAGGATCTTCAAACCAGCACAAGGAAAATGACTGAGAATCCACACTAAATGTTTCTCCTCCAAAACGTTCCCTTTGTTCTAGATGAACGAAATTCTCTCCACGTGCTCAGTTCTGAGAGATAAATGTGTGTGAAAGCCGTCCTTCACCTACCTTGTTGGGAACACAAAGTTTCTTTCAGTTGCAAGCTACACTCCATCCATATATATGGGGAGGTACTAGCTTCAAATCAATTTTACAGGGAAACCTGCAGGAACTTAAAACCAGCCCTAGGAAACAGACTGAAAAAGCAGACTAAAAGATTCTCCTGCAAACCGTTTCATCTATGCTAGATGAACGAACGTCTCTCCACATGCTCATTTCAGAGAGATAAGTGTGTGTGAAAGCCGTCCTTCACCTAAATATTTGGAACACAAAGTGTCTATTCACTTGCAAACTACATTTCATCCACATATATGGGGAGGTACAATCTCCAAATCTGTATTACAGTGAAAACTGCAGGAACTTCAACCGGCACTAAGAAACAGACTGAGAAAACACACTGAAAGTTTCTCCTGCGACACGTTCCCTTTATGCTAGATGAACGAATGTTTCCCCACATGCTTATTTCTTAGAGTTACGTGTGTGTGAAAGGCGTACTTCAACTATATTGTAGAGAACAATAAGTTACTTTTCAATGCAAACTACACTCCATCCATATAAATGCTTAAGTACTAGCTCCAACTCTGTATTTCATTGAAAACAGAAGCTACTTCAAACTGGCACTAGGAATCAGAATGAGGAAACAAGACAAAAAGTTGAACTTACCACCCGATCCCTTTGTGCTAGATGAACGAAAGTCTCTCAACATGCTCAGTTCTGAGAGATAAGTGTGTGTGCAATCCGTTCTTCACCAAGCTTGTTGGGAAAACAGAGTGTCTTTTCAGTTGCAAACTACACTCCATCCATATATTTGCTGAGGTACTAGCTCCAACTCGGTTTTACAGTGAAAACTGCAGGAACTTCAAACCGGTACTAGGAAACAGACTGAGAAACCTGACTAAAAGTTTCTCATGCAAATCATTCCCATTTTTCTAGTTGAACAAACGTCTATCAACATGCTCAGTTCAGAGAGATAACTGTGTGTGAAAGCCGTTCTTCACCTAAATAGTTGGGAACACAAAGCGTCTGTTCACTTGCATACTACACTCCATCCATATTTATGGGGTGGTACTAGCTCCAAATCGCTTTTACAGTGAAAATTGCAGGAACATCAAACCGGCACTAGGAAACGGACTGAGAAACCAGAGTAAAAGTTTCACCTGCAACCCTATCCCTTTGTGCTACATGAAAGAACTTCTCTCCAAATGCTCAGTTCTGAGAGATAATTGTGTGTGAAAGCCTACTTTCACCAAGTTTATAGGGAACACAAAGTTTCTATTCAGTTGCAAACTAAATTCCATCTATATATACATGGGGGGTTACTAGTTAAAACTCGGGTTTACAGTGAAAATTTCAGGAACTTGAAACCGGTACTAGGAAGCACACTGAGAAACCATAGTAAAAGATTATCTTGCAACCCGTTCTCTACGTGCTAGATGAACGAACTTCTCTCCAAATGCTCACTTCTGAGAGATAATGTGTTTGTGAAAGCCGTCCTTCACATAAATAGTTGGGAACACAAAGAGTCTTTTCAGTTGCAAACTACACTCCATCCATATATCTGGGGAGGTACTAGCTCCAAATCGGTTTTACAGTGAAAACTTCAGGAACATCAAACCGGCACTAGGAAACAGACTGAGAAACCGGACTAAGTGTTTCTCCTGCATCCCGTTCCTTTTGTGCAAGATGAACGAAATTCTCTCCACTAGCTCAGTTCTGAGAGGTAAGTGTGTGTGAATGCCGTCCTTCATATATCTTGTTATAAACACAAAGTTTCATTCAGTTGCAAACTACAATCCATCCATATATATAGGGGAAGTACAAGCTCCAACTTGGTTTGACACTGAAAACTGCAGGAACTACAAAACTGCACTAGGAAACAGCCTGAGAAACCAGACTAAATGTTTCTCCTGCATCCCGTTCCTTTTGTGCAAGATGAACGAAAGTCTCTCCACTAGCTCAGTTCTGAGAGGTAAGTGTGTGTGAAAGCCGTCCTTACCTAGCTTGTTGGGGACAAATAGTTTCTTTTCAGATGCAAACAACACTCCATCCATATATATGGGGAGGTACTAGCTCCAAATCTATTTTACACTGAAAAATGCAGGAACTTCAAACCGGCACTAGGAAACAGACTGAGAGACCAGACAAAAAGTTTCTCCTGCAACCCATTCCCTTTGTGCTAGATGAACGAACGTCTCTCCACATGCTCATTTCTGAGAGATAACTGTGTGTGAAAGCCGTCCTTCACCTAAATAGTTGGGAACACAAAGTGTATTTTCAGTTGCAAACTACACTCCATCCATATATATAGGGAGGTAATAGCTCCAACTTTGTTTTACAGTGAAAACTGCAGGAATTTCAAACCAGCAGTAGGAAACAGACTGAAAAACCAGACAAAATGTTTCTCATGTATCCCGTTCCTTTTGTGCTAGATGAACGAAAGTCGCTCCACTAGCTCAGTTCTGAGAGATAATTGTGTGTGAAAGCCATACTTCACATAGCTTGTTGGGCACACAAAGTTTGTTTTCAGTTGCAAACTACACTCCATCCATATATATGGGGAGGTACTAGCTACAAATCAATTTTACAGTGAAAACTGCAGGAACTCTTCAAACCGGCACTAAGAAACAGACTGAGAAATCAGAGAAAAAGATTCTCCTGCAACACGTTCACTATGTGCTAGATGAACGAAATTCTCTCCAAATGCTCACTTCTCAGAGATAATGTGTTTGTGAAAGCCGTCTTTCACCTAGATTGTTGGGAACACAAAGAATCTATTCAGTTGCAAACTACACTCCATCTATATATGTGGGTAGGTACTAGCTCCAACACTGAATTTCAGTGAAAATTGCAGGAACTTCAAACCGGCACAAGGAAACAGACTGAGAAAACAGACAGGAAGTTTCTCCTGCAATCCGTTCCCTTTGTGCTAGATGAACGAACGTCTCTCCACATGCTCAGTTCTGAGAGATAAGTGTGTGTGTGAAAGCTGTCCTTCACCTAGATTCTTGGGAACAGAAAGTTTCTTTTCAGTTGCAAACTACATTCCATCCATATAAATTGGGAGGTACTAGCTCCAACTCGGTTTTATAGTGAATACTGCAGGATCTTCAAACCGGCACTAGGAAACAGGCTGAGAAAAAATAGTAAGTCTTTCTCCTGCAAACCATTCCCTTTGTGCTACATTAACGAACGTCTCTCTAAGTGCTCAGTTCTGACAGATAAGTTTGTGTGAAATCCGTCCTTCACCTTGCTTGTTGGGAACACAGAGTTTCTTTTCAGTTGCAAACTACACACCATACATATATATAGGGAGGTACTAGCTCCAACTCGGTTTTACTGTGAAAACTGCAGGAGCCTCAAACAGGTACTAGGTAACAGACTGAGAAACCGGAGATAAAGTTTCTCCTGTAACCCATTCCCTATTTGCGAGATGGACGAACTTCCCTCCAAATGCCCATTTCTGAGAAATAAATGTGTGTAAAAGCCGTCTTTCAACTAGCTTCTGAGGAACACAGTTTCTCTTCAGTTGCAAAATACACTGCATCCAAATATATTGGGATTTACTAGCTCCAACTCGGATTCACAGTGAAAACTACAATAAATTCAAACAGTCACTAGGAAACAGAATGAGAAACCAGAAAAAAAGTTTCCCCTGCGACCTGTTCCCTTTGTGATAGATGAACGAACGTCTCTTCACATGCTTAATTCTGAGAGATAACTGGGTGTCAATGCCGTCCTTCACCTAAATATTTGGGAACACAAAGCGTCTTTTCAGTTGCAAACTACACTCTATCCATATATATGGGTAGGTACTAACTCCAACTCGGTTTTACAGTGAAAACTGCACTAACTTCAAACCGGCAGTATGAAAAAGACTGAGATACCACAATAAAAGTTTCTCCTGCAAACCGTTCCCTTTGCGCTAGATGAACTTACGTTTCTCAACATGCTCAGTTCTGAGAGATAAGTGCGTGTGAAAGCCGTCCTTAACCTAGCTTGTTGGAACAAAATTTCTTTTCATTTACAAAATACACTGCATCCATATATATGGGGATTTACTAGCACCAACTCGGATTTACAGTGAAATCTGCAGGATCTTCTAACCGTCACTAGGAAACAGACTGAGAAACAAGAGTAAAACTTCCCCTGCAAACCTTTCCTATTTTACTAGATGAACGAAAGTCTCTCCACTTGCTCAGTTCTGAGAAATAAGTGTGTATGAAAGCCATCCTTCCTCTATCTTGTTGGGAAAACAAGGTTTCTTCTCAGTTGCAAACTACATTCCATCCATATATATGGTCATGTACAAGCTCCAACTCGTGTTTACAGTGAAAAATGCAGGATCTTCAAACCAGCACAAGGAAAATGACTGAGAATCCACACTAAATGTTTCTCCTGCAAAAACGTTCCCTTTGTGCTAGATGAACGAAATTCTCTCCACGTGCTCAGTTCTGAGAGATAAGTGTGTGTGAAAGCCGTCCTTCACCTACCTTGTTGGGAACACAAAGTTTCTTTTCAGTTGCAAGCTACACTCCATCCATATATATGGGGAGGTACTAGCTTCAAATCAATTTTACAGGGAAACCTGCAGGAACTTAAAACCAGCCCTAGGAAACAGACTGAAAAAGCAGACTAAAAGATTCTCCTGCAAACCGTTTCATCTATGCTAGATGAACGAACGTCTCTCCACATGCTCATTTCAGAGAGATAAGTGTGTGTGAAAGCCGTCCTTCACCTAAATATTTGGGAACACAAAGTGTCTATTCACTTGCAAACTACACTTCATCCACGTATATGGGGAGGTACAATCTCCAAATCTGTATTACAGTGAAAACTGCAGGAACTTCAAACCGGCACTAAGAAACAGACTGAGAAAACACACTGAAAGTTTCTCCTGCGACACGTTCCCTTTGTGCTAGATGAACGAAAGTTTCTCCACATGCTTAGTTCTTAGAGTTACGTGTGTGTGAAAGGCGTACTTCAACTATATTGTAGAGAACAATAAGTTACTTTTCATATGCAAACTACACTCCATCCATATAAATGCTTAAGTTCTAGCTCCAACTCTGTATTTCATTGACAACTGAAGGTACTTCAAACTGGCACTAGGAAACAGAATGAGAAACAAGACAAAAAGTTGAACTTGCCACCCGATCCCTTTGTGCTAGATGAACGAAAGTCTCTCAACATGCTCAGTTCTGAGAGATAAGTGTGTGTGCAATCCGTTCTTCACCTAACTTGTTGGGAAAACAGAGTGTCTTTTCAGTTGCAAACTACACTCCATCCATATATTTGCTGAGGTACTAGCTCCAACTCGGTTTAACAGTGAAAACTGCAGGAACTTCAAACCGGCACTAGGAAACAGACTGAGAAACCTGACTAAAAGTTTCTCATGCAAATCATTCCCATTTTTCTAGTTGAACAAACGTCTATCAACATGCTCAGTTCAGAGAGATAACTGTGTGTGAAAGCCGTCCTTCAACTAAATAGTTGGGAACACAAAGCATCTGTTCAGTTGCATACTACACTCCATCCATATTTATGGGGTGGTAGTAGCTCCAAATCGCTTTTACAGTGAAAATTGCAGGAACATCAAACCGGCACTAGGAAACGGACTGAGAAACCAGAGTAAAAGTTTCACCTGCAACCCTATCATTTGTGCTACATGAAAGAACGTCTCTCCACATGCTCAGTTCTGAGAGATAATTGTGTGTGAAAGCGTACTTTCACCAAGCTTATAGGGAACACAAAGATTCTATTCAGTTGCAAACTAAATTCCATCTATATATATATGGGGAGGTACTAGTTAAAACTCGCGTTTACACTGAAAATTTCAGGAACTTGAAACCGGTACTAGGAAACACACTGAGAAACCATAGTAAAAGATTATCTTGCAACCCGTTCACTACGTGCTAGATGAACGAACTTCTCTCCAAATGCTCACTTCTGAGAGATAATGTGTTTGTGAAAGCCGTCCTTCACCTAAATAATTTGGAACACAAAGAGTCTTTTCAGTTGCAAACTACACTCCATCCATATATCTGGGGAGGTACTAGCTCCAAATCGGTTTTACAGTGAAAACTTCAGGAACATCAAACCGGCACTAGGAAACAGACTGAGAAACCGGACTAAATGTTTCTCCTGCATCCCGTTCCTTTTGTGCAAGATGAACGAAAGTCTTTCCACTAGCTCAGTTCTGAGAGGTAATTGTGTGTGAATGCCGTCCTTCATATATCTTGTTATAAACACAAAGTTTCATTGAGTTGCAAACTACACTCCATCCATATATATAGTGGAAGTACAAGCTCCAACTTGGTTTGACACTGAAAACTGCAGGAACTACAAAACTGCACTAGGAAACAGCCTGAGAAACCAGACTAAATGTTTCTCCTGCATCCCGTTCCTTTTGTGCAAGATGAACGAAATTCTCTCCACTAGCTCAGTTCTAGAGGGGTAAGTGTGTGTGAAAGCCGTCCTTACCTAGCTTGTTGGGGACAAATAGTTTCTTTTCAGATGCAAACAACACTCCATCCATATATATGGGGAGGTACTAGCTCCAAATCTATTTTACACTGAAAAATGCAGGAACTTCAAACCGGCACTAGGAAACAGATTGACAGACCAGACAAAAAGTGTCTCCTGCAACCCATTCCCTTTGTGCTAGATGAACGAACGTCTCTCCACATGCTCATTTCTGAGAGATAACTGTGTGTGAAAGCCGTCCTTCACCTAAATAGTTGGGAACACAAAGTGTATTTTCAGTTGCAAACTACACTCCATCCATATATATAGGGAGGTAATAGCTCCAACTTTGTTTTACAGTGAAAACTGCAGGAACTTTAAACCAGCAGTAGGAAACAGACTGAAAAACCAGACAAAATGTTTCTCCTGTATCCCATTCCTTTTGTGCTAGATGAACGAAAGTCGCTCCACTAGCTCAGTTCTGAGAGATAATTGTGTGTGAAAGCCATACTTCACATAGCTTGTTGGGCACACAAACATTCTTATCAGTTGCAAACTACACTCCGTCCATATATATGGGGAGGTACTAGCTACAAATCAATTTTACAGTGAAAACTGCAGGAACTTCAAACCGGCACTAAGAAACAGACTGAGAAATCAGAGAAAAAGATTCTCCTGCAACACGTTCACTATGTGCTAGATGAACGAAATTCTCTCCAAATGTTCACTTCTCAGAGATAATGTGTTTGTGAAAGCCGTCTTTCACCTAGATTGTTGGGAACACAAAGAATCTATTCAGTTGCAAACTACACTCCATCTATATATGTGGATATGTACTAGCTCCAACACTGAATTTCAGTGAAAATTGCAGGAACTTCAAACCGGCACAAGGAAACAGACTGAGAAAACAGACAGGAAGTTTCTCCTGCAATCCGTTCCCTTTGTGCTAGATGAAAGAACGTCTCTCCACATGCTCATGTCTGAGAGATAAGTGGGTGTGAAAGCCGTCCTTCACCTAGATTCTTGGGACCACAAAGTGTCTTTTCAGTTGCAAATAATACTCCATCCATATATATGGGGAGGTACCAGCTCCAACTCGGTTTTAGAGTGAAAATTGCAGGAACTTCAAACCGGCACTAGGAAAAAGGCTGAGAAACCAGAATAAAAGCTTCCCTGCAACCAGTTACCTTTGTGCTAGTTGAATGAACGTCTCTCCACATGCTCATTTCTGAGAGATAATTTTTTCTGAAAACCGTCCTTCACCTAAATAGTTGGGAACACAAAGATTATTTTCAGTTGCAAACTACACTCCATCTATATATCTGGGGTGGTATTTGCTCCAACTCTGTTTTATAGTGAATATTGCAGGAACTTCAAACCGACACTTGGAAACAGACTGAGAACCCAGGGTAAAAGATTTCCCTGCAACCCGTTCACTATGTGCTAGGTGAACGAACTTCTCTCCAAATGCTGAGTTCTCAGAGATAATGTGATTGTGAAAGCTGTCCTTCAACTAGATTGTTGGGAACACAAACTTTCTTTTCAGTTGTAAGCTACACACCATTCATATATGTGGGTAGGTACTAGCTCCAATACTGAATTTCAGTGAAAATTGCAGAACTTCAAACCGGCACAAGGAAACAGACTGAGAAACCAGAAAAAACGTTTTTCCTGCAACTCTTTCCCTTTGTGCTAGATGAACGAACGTCTCTCCACATGCTCAGTTCTGAGAGAAAGTGTGTGTGTGAAAGCTGTCCTTCACCTAGATTCTTGGGAACAGAAAGTTTCTTTTCAGTTGCAAACTACATTCCATCCATATAAATTGGGAGGTACTAGCTCCAACTCGGTTTTATAGTGAATACTGCAGGATCTTCAAACCGGCACTAGGAAACAGGCTGAGAAAAAATAGTAAGTCTTTCTCCTGCAAACCATTCCCTTTGTGCTACATTAACGAACGTCTCTCTAAGTGCTCAGTTCTGACAGATAAGTTTGTGTGAATTCCGTCCTTCACCTTGCTTGTTGGGAACACAGAGTTTCTTTTCAGTTGCAAATTACACACCATACATATATATAGGGAGGTACTAGCTCCAACTCGGTTTTACTGTGAAAACCGCAGGAGCCTCAAAAAGGTACTAGGTAACAGACTGAGAAACCGGAGATAAAGTTTCTCCTGTAACCCATTCCCTATTTGCGAGATGGACGAACTTCCCTCCAAATGCCCATTGCTGAGAAATAAATGTGTGTAAAAGCCGTCTTTCAACTAGCTTCTGAGGAACACAGTTTCTCTTCAGTTGCAAAATACACTGCATCCAAATATATTGGGATTTACTAGCTCCAACTCAGATTCACAGCGTAAACTACAATAAATTCAAACAGTCACTAGGAAACTGAATGAGAAACCAGAAAAAAAGTTTCCCCTGCGACCTGTTCCCTTTGTGATAGATGAACGAACGTCTCTTCACATGCTAAATTCTGAGAGATAACTGGGTGTCAATGCCGTCCTTCACCTAAATATTTGGGAACACAAAGCGTCTTTTCAGTTGCAAACTACACTCTATCCATATATATGGGTAGGTACTAACTCCAACTCGGTTTTACAGTGAAAACTGCACTAACTTCAAACCGGCAGTATGAAAAAGACTGAGATACCACAATAAAAGTTTCTCCTGCAAACCGTTCCCTTTGCGCTAGATGAACTTATGTTTCTCAACATGCTCAGTTCTGAGAGATAAGTGCGTGTGAAAGCCGTCCTTAACCTAGCTTGTTGGAACAAAATTTCTTTTCATTTACAAAATACACTGCATCCATATATATGGGGATTTACTAGCACCAACTCGGATTTACAGTGAAATCTGCAGGATCTTCTAACCGTCACTAGGAAACAGACTGAGAAACAAGAGTAAAACTTCCCCTGCAAACCTTTCCTATTTTACTAGATGAACGAAAGTCTCTCCACTTGCTCAGTTCTGAGAAATAAGTGTGTATGAAAGCCATCCTTCCTCTATCTTGTTGGGAAAACAAGGTTTCTTCTCAGTTGCAAACTACATTCCATCCATATATATGGTCATGTACAAGCTCCAACTCGTGTTTACAGTGAAAAATGCAGGATCTTCAAACCAGCACAAGGAAAATGACTGAGAATCCACACTAAATATTTCTCCTGCAAAACGTTCACTTTGTGCTAGATGAACGAAATTCTCTCCACGTGCTCATTTCTGAGAGATAAGTGTGTGTGAAAGCCGTCCTTCACCTACCTTGTTGGGAACACAAATTTTCTTTTCAGTTGCAAGCTACACTCCATCCATATATATGGGGAGGTATTAGCTTCAAATCTATTTTACAGGGAAACCTGCAGGAACTTAAAACCAGCCCTAGGAAACAGACTGAAAAAGCAGAATAAAAGATTCTCCTGCAAACCGTTTCATCTACGCTAGATGAACGAACGTCTCTCCACATGCTCATTTCAGATAGATAAGTGTGTGTGAAAGCCGTCCTTCACCTAAATATTTGGGAACACAAAGTGTTTATTCACTTGCAAACTACATTTCATCCACATATATGGGGACGTACAATCTCCAAATCTGTATTACAGTGAAAACTGCAGGAACTTCAAACCGGCACTAAGAAACAGACTGAGAAAACACACTGAAAGTTTCTCCTGCGACACGTTCCCTTTGTGCTAGATGAACGAAAGTTTCTCCACATGCTTAGTTCTTAGAGTTACGTGTGTGTGAATGGCGTACTTCAACTATATTGTAGAATACAATAAGTTACTTTTCATATGCAAACTACACTCCATCCATATAAATGCTTAAGTTCTATCTCCATATCTGTATTTCATTGACAACTCAAGGTACTTCAAACTGGCACTAGGAAACAGAATGAGAAACAAGACAAAAAGTTGAACTTGCCACCCGATCCCGTTGTGTTAGATGAACGAAAGTCTCTCAACATGCTCAGTTCTGAGAGATAAGTGTGTGTGCAATCCGTTCTTCACCTAGCTTGTTGGGAAAACAGAGTGTCTTTTCAGTTGCAAACTACACTCCATCCATATATTTGCTGAGGTACTAGCTCCAACTCGGTTTTACCGTGAAAAATGCAGGAACTTCAAACCGGTACTACGAAACAGACTGAGAAATCTGACTAAAAGTTTCTCATGCAAATCATTCCCATTTTTCTAGTTGAACAAACGTCTATCAACATGCTCAGTTCAGAGAGATAACTGTGTGTGAAAGCCGTCCTTCACCTAAATAGTTGGGAACACAAAGCGTCTGTTCACTTGCATACTACACTCCATCCATATTTATGGGGTGGTACTAGCTCCAAATCGCTTTTACAGTGAAAATTGCAGGAACATCAAACCGGCACTAGGAAACGGACTGAGAAACCAGAGTAAAAGTTTCACCTGCAACCCTATCCCTTTGTGCTACATGAATGAACATCTCTCCACATGCTCAGTTCTGAGAGATAATTGTGTGTGAAAGCCTACTTTCACCAAGCTTATAGGGAACACAAAGTTTCTATTCAGTTGCAAACTAAATTCCATCTATATATATATATGGGGAGGTACTAGTTTAAACTCGGGTTTACAGTGAAAATTTCAGGAAATTGAAGCCGGTTCTAGGAAACACACTGAGAAACCTTAGTAAAAAGTTACCTTGCAACCCGTTCACTACGTGCTAGATGAACGAACTTCTCTCCAAATGCTCACTATTGAGAGATAATGTGTTTGTGAAAGCCATCCTTCACCTAAATAGTTGGGAACACAAGAGTATTTTCAGGTGCAAACTATAATCCATCCATATATCTGGGGAGGTACTAGCTCCAACTCGGTTTTACTGTGAAAACTGCAGGAGACTCAAACAGGTACTAGGTAACAGACTGAGAAACCGGAGATAAAGTTTCTCCTGTAACCCATTCCCTATTTGCGAGATGGACGAACTTCCCTCCAAATGCCCATTTCTGAGAAATAAATGTGTGTAAAAGCCGTCTTTCAACTAGCTTCTGAGGAACACAGTTTCTCTTCAGTTGCAAAATACACTGCATCCAAATATATTGGGATTTACTAGCTCCAACTCGGATTCACAGCAAAAACTACAATAAATTCAAACAGTCACTAGGAAACAGAATGAGAAACCAGAAAAAAGTTTCCCCCGTGACCTGTTCCCTTTGTGATAGATGAACGAACGTCTCTTCACATGCTTAATTCTGAGAGATAACTGGGTGTCAATGCCATCCTTCACCTAAATATTTGGGAACACAAAGCGTCTTTTCAGTTGCAAACTACATTCTATCCATATATATGGGTAGGTACTAACTCCAACTCGGTTTTACAGTGAAAACTGCACTAACTTCAAACCGGCAGTATGAAAAAGACTGAGATACCACAATAAAAGTTTCTGCTGCAAACCGTTCCCTTTGCGCTAGATGAAATTACGTTTCTCAACATGCTCAGTTCTGAGAGATAAGTGCGTGTGAAAGCCGTCCTTAAACTAGCTTGTTGGAACAAAATTTGTTTTCATTTACAAAATACACTGCATCCATATATATGGGGATTTACTAGCACCAACTCTGATTTACAGTGAAATCTGCAGGATCTTCTAACCGTCACTAGGAAACAGACTGGGAAACAAGAGTAAAACTTCCCCTGCAACCGTTTCCTATTTTACTAGATGAACGAAAGTCTCTCCACTTGCTCAGTTCTGAGAAATAAGTGTGTATGAAAGCCATCCTTCCTCTATCTTGTTGGGAAAACAAGGTTTCTTCTGAGTTGCAAACTACATTCCATCCATATATATGGTCATGTACAAGCTCCAACACGTGTTTACAGTGAAAAATGCAGGATCTTCAAACCAGCACAAGGAAAATGACTGAGAATCCACACTAAATATTTCTCCTGAAAAACGTTCCCTTTGTGCTAGGTGAACAAAATACTCTCCACGTGCTCAGTTCTGAGAGATAAGTGTGTGTGAAAGCCGTCCTTCACCTACCTTGTTGGGAACACAAAGTATTTTTTCAGTTGCAAGCTACACTCCATCCATATATATGGGGAGGTACTAGCTTCAAATCAATTTTACAGGGAAACCTGCAGGAACTTAAAACCAGCCCTAGGAAACAGACTGAAAAAGCAGACTAAAAGATTCTCCTGCAAACCGTTTCATCTATGCTAGATGAACGAACGTCTCTCCACATGCTCATTTCAGAGAGATAAGTGTGTGTGAAAGCCGTCCTTCACCTAAATATTTGGGAACACAAAGTGTCTATTCACTTGCAAACTACATTTCATCCACATATATGGGGAGGTACAATCTCCAAATCTGTATTACAGTGAAAACTGCAGGAACTTCAAACCGGCACTAAGAAACAGACTGAGAAAACACACTGAAAGTTTCTCCTGCGACACGTTCCCTTTATGCTAGATGAACGAATGTTTCCCCACATGCTTATTTCTTAGAGTTACGTGTGTGTGAAAGGCGTACTTCAACTATATTGTAGAGAACAATAAGTTACTTTTCAAATGCAAACTACACTCCATCCATATAAATTCTTAAGTACTAGCCCCAACTCTGTATTTCATTGACAACTGAAGCTACTTCAAACTGGCACTAGGAATCAGAATGAGAAACAAGACAAAAAGTTGAACTTGCCACCCGATCCCTTTGTGCTAGATGAACGAAAGTCTCTCAACATGCTCAGTTCTGAGAGATAAATGTGTGTGAAAGTCGTCCTTCACCTAAATAGTTGGGAACACAAAGCGTCAGTTCACTTGCATACTATACTCCATCCATATTTATGGGGTGGTACTAGCTCCAAATCGCTTTTTCAGTGAAAATTGCAGGAACATCAAACCGGCACTAGGAAACGGACTGAGAAACCAGAGTAAAAGTTTCACCTGCAACCCTATCCCTTTGTGCTACATGAATGAACGTCTCTCCACATGCTCAGTTCTGAGAGATAATTGTGTGTGAAAGCCTACTTTCACCAAGTTTATAGGGAACACAAAGTTTCTATTCAGTTGCAAACTAAAATCCATCTATATATATATGGGGAAGTACTAGTTAAAACTCGGGTTTACAGTGAAAATTTCAGGAACTTGAAACCGGTACTAGGAAGCACACTGAGAAACCATAGTAAAAGATTATCTTGCAACCCGTTCTCTAATGCTAGATGAACGAACTTCTGTCCAAATGCTCACTTCTGAGAGATAATGTGTTTGTGAAAGCCGTCCTTCACATAAATAGTTGGGAACACAAAGAGTCTTTTCAGTTGCAAACTACACTCCATCCATATATCTGGGGAGGTACTAGCTCCAAATCGGTTTTACAGTGAAAACTTCAGGAACATCAAACCGGCACTAGGAAACAGACTGAGAAACCGGACTAAGTGTTTCTCCTGCATCGCGTTCCTTTTGTGCAAGATGAACGAAATTCTCTCCACTAGCTCAGTTCTGAGAGGGTAAGTGTGTGTGAATGCCGTCCTTCATATATCTTGTTATAAACACAAAGTTTCATTCAGTTGCAAACTACAATCCATCCATATATATAGGGGAAGTACAAGCTCCAAATTGGTTTGACACTGAAAACTGCAGGAACTACAAAACTGCAGTAGGAAACAGCCTGAGAAACCAGACTAAATGTTTCTCCTGCATCCCGTTCCTTTTGTGCAAGATGAACGAAAGTCTCTCCACTAGCTCAGTTCTGAGAGGTAAGTGTGTGTGAAAGCCGTCCTTACCTAGCTTGTTGGGGACAAATAGTTTCTTTTCAGATGCAAACAACACTCCATCCATATATATGGGGAGGTACTAGCTCCAAATCTATTTTACACTGAAAAATGCAGGAACTTCAAACCGGCACTAGGAAACAGACTGAGAGACCAGACAAAAAGTTTCTCCTGCAACCCATTCCCTTTGTGCTAGATGAACGAACGTCTCTCCACATGCTCATTTCTGAGAGATAACTGTGTGTGAAAGCCGTCCTTCACCTAAATAGTTGGAAACACAAAGTCTATTTTCAGTTGCAAACTACTCTCCATCCATATATATAGGGAGGTAATAGCTCCAACTTTGTTTTACAGTGAAAACTGCAGGAACTTCAAACCAGCAGTAGGAAACAGACTGAAAAACCAGACAAAATATTTCTCCTGTATCCCTTTCATTTTGTGCTAGATGAACGAAAGTCGCTCCACTAGCTCAGTTCTGAGAGATAATTGTGTGTGAAAGCCATACTTCACATAGCTTGTTGGGCACACAAAGTTTGTTTTCAGTTGCAAACTACACTCCATCCATATATATGGGGAGGTACTAGCTACAAATCAATTTTACAGTGAAAACTGCAGGAACTTCAAACCGGCACTAAGAAACAGACTGAGAAATCAGAGAAAAAGATTCTCCTGCAACACGTTCACTATGTGCTAGATGAACGAAATTCTCTCCAAATGCTCACTTCTCAGAGATAATGTGTTTGTGAAAGCCGTCTTTCACCTAGATTGTTGGGAACACAAAGAATCTATTCAGATGCAACTACACTCCATCTATATATGTGGGTAGGTACTAGCTCCCAACACTGAATTTCAGTGAAAATTGCAGGAACTTCAAAACGGCACAAGGAAACAGACTGAGAAAACAGACAGGAAGTTTCTCCTGCAATCCGTTCCCTTTGTGCTAGATGAACGAACGTCTCTCCACATGCTCAGTTCTGAGAGATAAGTGTGTGTGTGAAAGCTGTCCTTCACCTAGATTCTTGGGAACAGAAAGTTTCTTTTCAGTTGCAAACTACATTCCATCCATATAAATTGGGAGGTACTAGCTCCAACTCGGTTTTATAGTGAATACTGCAGGATCTTCAAACCGGCACTAGGAAACAGGCTGAGAAAAAATAGTAAGTCTTTCTCCTGCAAACCATTCCCTTTGTGCTACATTAACGAACGTCTCTCTAAGTGCTCAGTTCTGACAGATAAGTTTGTGTGAAATCCGTCCTTCACCTTGCTTGTTGGGAACACAGAGTTTCTTTTCAGTTGCAAACTACACACCATACATATATATAGGGAGGTACTAGCTCCAACTCGGTTTTACTGTGAAAACTGCAGGAGCCTCAAACAGGTACTAGGTAACAGACTGAGAAACCGGAGATAAAGTTTCTCCTGTAACCCATTCCCTATTTGCGAGATGGACGAACTTCCCTCCAAATGCCCATTTCTGAGAAATAAATGTGTGTAAAAGCCGTCTTTCAACTAGCTTCTGAGGAACACAGTTTCTCTTCAGTTGCAAAATACACTGCATCCAAATATATTGGGATTTACTAGCTCCAACTCGGATTCACAGTGAAAACTACAATAAATTCAAACAGTCACTAGGAAACAGAATGAGAAACCAGAAAATAGTTTCCCCTGCGACCTGTTCCCTTTGTGATAGATGAACGAACGTCTCTTCACATGCTTAATTCTGAGAGATAACTGGGTGTCAATGCCGTCCTTCACCTAAATATTTGGGAACACAAAGCGTCTTTCAGTTGCAACTACACTCTATCCATATATATGGGTAGGTACTAACTCCAACTCGGTTTTACAGTGAAAAACTGCACTAACTTCAAACCGGCAGTATGAAAAAGACTGAGATACCACAATAAAAGTTTCTCCTGCAAACCGTTCCCTTTGCGCTAGATGAACTTACGTTTCTCAACATGCTCAGTTCTGAGAGATAAGTGCGTGTGAAAGCCGTCCTTAACCTAGCTTGTTGGAACAATATTTCTTTTCATTTACAAAATACACTGCATCCATATATATGGGAATTTACTAGCACCAACTCAGATTTACCGTGAAATCTGCAGGATCTTCTAACCGTCACTAGGAAACAGACTGAGAAACAAGAGTAAAACTTCCCCTGCAAACCCTTTCCTATTTTACTAGATGAACGAAAGTCTCTCCACTTGCTCAGTTCTGAGAAATAAGTGTGTATGAAAGCCATCCTTCCTCTATCTTGTTGGGAAAACAAGGTTTCTTCTGAGTTGCAAACTACATTCCATCCATATATATGGTCATGTACAAGCTCCAACTCGTATTTACAGTGAAAAATGCAGGATCTTCAAACCAGCACAAGGAAAATGACTGAGAATCCACACTAAATGTTTCTCCTCCAAAACGTTCCCTTTGTTCTAGATGAACGAAATTCTCTCCACGTGCTCAGTTCTGAGAGATAAATGTGTGTGAAAGCCGTCCTTCACCTACCTTGTTGGGAACACAAAGTTTCTTTTCAGTTGCAAGCTACACTCCATCCATATATATGGGGAGGTACTAGCTTCAAATCAATTTTACAGGGAAACCTGCAGGAACTTAAAACCAGCCCTAGGAAACAGACTGAAAAAGCAGACTAAAAGATTCTCCTGCAACCGTTTCATCTATGCGAGATGAACGAACGTCTCTCCACATGCTCATTTCAGAGAGATAAGTGTGTGTGAAAGCCGTCCTTCACCTAAATATTTGGAACACAAAGTGTCTATTTCACTTGCAAACTACATTTCATCCACATATATGGGAGGTACAATCTCCAAATCTGTATTACAGTGAAACTGCAGGAACTTCAAACCGGCACTAAGAAACAGACTGAGAAAACACACTGAAAGTTTCTCCTGCGACACGTTCCCTTTATGCTAGATGAACGAATGTTTCCCCACATGCTTATTTCTTAGAGTTACGTGTGTGTGAAAGGCCGTACTTCAACTATATTGTAGAGAACAATAAGTTACTTTTCAAATGCAAACTACACTCCATCCATATAAATGCTTAAGTACAGCTCCAACTCTGTATTCATTGAAACAGAAGCTACTTCAAACTGGCACTAGGAATCAGAATGAGAACAAGACAAAAAGTTGAACTTACCACCCGATCCCTTTGTGCTAGATGAACGAAAGTCTCTCAACATGCTCCGTTTGAGAGATAAGTGTGTGTTGCCAATCCGTTCTTCACCAAGCTTGTTGGGAAAAACAGAGTGTCTTTCAGTTGCAAAACTACACTCCATCCTATATTGCTGGAAGGTGACTAGCTCCAACTCGGTTTACAGTGAAACTGCAGGAACTTCAAACCGGTACTAGGAAAACAGACTGAGAAACCTGACTAAAGTTTCTCATGCAATCATTCCCATTTTTATAGTTGAACAAACGTCTATCAACATGCTAGTTCAGAGAGGATAACTGTGTGTGAAGCTCGTTCTTCAACTAAATAGTTGGGAACACAAAGCGCTGTTCACTTGCATACTACACTCCATCCTAGTATGGGGTGGTACTAGCTCCAAATCGCTTTTACAGTGAAAATTGCAGGAACATCAAACCGGCACTAGGAAACGGACTGAGAAACCAGAGTAAAAAGTTTCACCTGCAACCCTATCCCTTTGTGGCTACAATGAAAGAACGTCTCTCCAAATGCTCCGTTCTGAGAGATAATTGTGTGTGAAAGCCTCCTTCTCACCAAGTTTATAGGAACACAAAGTTCTATTCAGTTGCAAAAACTAATGCCATCTATATATACATTGGGGATTACTAGTTAAAACTCGGGTTTACAGTGAAATTTTCAGGAACATTGAAACCGGGTACTAGGAAGCACACTGAGAAACCATAGTAAAAGATTACCTTGCACCCGTTCTCTACGTGCTAGATGAACGAACTTCTCTCCAAATGCTCACTTTCTGAGAGATAATGTGTTTGTGAAAGCCCGTCCTGCACCTAATCAGTTGGGAACACAAAGAGTCTTTTCATGTTGCCACCTACACTCCATTCCATATATCTGGGGAGGTACTAGCTCCAAATCGGTTTTACAGTGAAAACTTCAGGAACATCAAACCGGCACTAGGAAACAGACTGAGAAACCGGAGTAAATGTTTCTCCTGCATCCCGTTCCTTTTGTGCAAGATGAACGAAATTCTCCACTAGCTCAGTTCTGAGAGGTAAGTGTGTGTGAATGCCGTCCTTCATATATCTTGTTATAAACACAAAGTTTCATTCAGTTGCAAACTACACTCCATCCATATATATAGGGGAAGTACAAGCTCCAACTTGGTTTGACACTGAAAACTGCAGGAACTACAAAACTGCACTAGGAAACAGCCTGAGAAACCAGACTAAATGTTTCTCCTGCATCCCGTTCCTTTTGTGCAAGATGAACGAAAGTCTCTCCACTAGCTCAGTTCTGAGAGGTAAGTGTGTGTGAAAGCCGTCCTTACCTAGCTTGTTGGGGACAAATAGTTTCTTTTCAGATGCAAACAACACTCCATCCATATATATGGGGAGGTACTAGCTCCAAATCTATTTTACACTGAAAAATGCAGGAACTTCAAACCGGCACTAGGAAACAGACTGAGAGACCAGACAAAAAGTTTCTCCTGCAACCCATTCCCTTTGTGCTAGATGAACGAACGTCTCTCCACATGCTCATTTCTGAGAGATAACTGTGTGTGAAAGCCGTCCTTCACCTAAATAGTTGGGAACACAAAGTGTATTTTCAGTTGCAAACTACACTCCATCCATATATATAGGGAGGTAATAGCTCCAACTTTGTTTTACAGTGAAAACTGCAGGAACTTCAAACCAGCAGTAGGAAACAGACTGAAAAACCAGACAAAATGTTTCTCTGTATCCCGTTCCTTTTGTGCTAGATGAACGAAAGTCGCTCCACTAGCTCAGTTCTGAGAGATAATTGTGTGTGAAAGCCATACTTCACATAGCTTGTTGGGCACACAAAGTTTTTTTCAGTTGCAAACTACACTCCATCCATATATATGGGGAGGTACTAGCTACAAATCAATTTTACAGTGAAAACTGCAGGAACTTCAAACCGGCACTAAGAAACAGACTGAGAAATCAGAGAAAAAGATTCTCCTGCAACACGTTCACTATGTGCTAGATGAACGAAATTCTCTCCAAATGCTCACTTCTCAGAGATAATGTGTTTGTGAAAGCCGTCTTTCACCTAGATTGTTGGGAACACAAAGAATCTATTCAGTTGCAAACTACACTCCATCTATATATGTGGGTAGGTACTAGCTCCAACACTGAATTTCAGTGAAAATTGCAGGAACTTCAAACCGGCACAAGGAAACAGACTGAGAAAACAGACAGGAAGTTTCTCCTGCAATCCGTTCCCTTTGTGCTAGATGAACG